>NW_011349265.1:14298-26296 GCF_000735185.1 Notothenia coriiceps | reverse complement strand
GTAGACGTACGAGACACGACACACGTACACACACACACACACACACACACACACACACACACACACACACACACACACACACACACACACACACACACACACACACACACACACACACACACACACACACACACACACACACACAAGTTATGTGTTATATGCAATTTACCGCATGACTGCACATACAGAACATAAAAGTTTTAATGCCAAGTAACCATTTCAATCTTCTTCTTTCTTCCGTCAATTATTTTCTTCTCACATTTTCTTTCTTTGTCTCCTGTTACACCATTCTTTTGTTTCATCCTGCAAGACCACGGGACAAATGTCAGCACTGCTTATCACTATAATCAGGCTCTAGTCTTCGAGAAAAAAAGGCGGAGAGGAAAGAGAAACTGCCAAGATGTTCAACTTGGCAAAACTAATTTACTCTCCAGCTTTTGATTAGCAGTCGTAAGCATTTTCCCTCCTGCACGCAAGCAGCGTTTAGAAAACAATCTCTTCCTCATTTTCAATATCAACCCTCGACCAAATGCTTTAATATCACACGGCGCTCCGTAACGAATAAGCTTGCACATTTCGTCCCTTTTTAAAAACCGAAAGAGATAACACTCGGGCTTAAGCAGAAGTTTCAAAGCCCAGTCAGACTTATTGGGAGAATGTGACATGCCCTAATAGGATTTCCTGCCTTGTTTGGATTATTCTAACACGTCTGGGCAAGGATTGAACGGTTTATATGGGAATTACATGCTTCACGCTAAAATAAGGGGTTCTTCTCTAATGCGTAGACACAGCCTGGAAGCACCCAACGGGTACTTTTCGAGAAATGTATCCCGGGAATATTCCAGCGTGCGGATGGGTTCGGCATAATAATGACTGCCTGTTTATGCTAGATGATTGTCAAGCTTTAAGATGCACACATTTATAGATACAGATGTATATTAGCAATTGAAAAGGGACTTGTTTGTGTTGATGAAGACATATTTTAATCGTTTAAGCGTCTTTACCTAGCAATTATATAAAAATGCCAACACACGGACAGTGGCCAGGTAACGCTTCAGATTACTTTATTGAACAGATCTAGGTTGCATCGAAAATAACGATATTAAAGAGCTTCCTGGTCATTTCTTAAATGAAGCTTGATGGGGAAACTCATTTCTCTTTCAGGGGAGCTGAGCTTGTATTTTGTACCAATCTTAAGAACCAGATATTTCCCTAGGGAGTTGGCTGGGACAAAAACGGGGCTTAAACAAGAGTGATTATTGGATTCATTTGCAAGATAAGGCAGAAAGATGACCGTAAGTGAATGCTAATGGGAAAAGCATACAAGATGATACCAAGAAATGTGCTATCATTCAAATTATCTTCATGCAGCTATCAAAAAGCACAGTTCAATGCTTTTTCTATGGATGGAAAAAGCAGGACATGAAAGGGAACGATTGCCATCTTTGTGATTACTATAATCATGGTAATGGAAGTCCGCAAAATACATTAGTTCTGCAATTAAATTAGCATGGATGGAATATCATGAAACAAGTCTTCTTGGACTTTTTACTGCAGTGCTGAGATGTCCTGTGGGGGCCATGTGTGAAAGCAGAGGTTAGGGTGATGTTAATACTCTCTCCTGAGATGGAAAGAGAAGACAAGCTGCAGAGAGCGAGATGTGAAGTGAGAAAGTCAGACTCACCACGGCTGGCTGACCGTGAATCTAAATCTGTGCTGAGATTTGTGACAGTGAGAGAAAAGGGGGATATAGGAGGAAAGACACTGGTCAGTGAGTGGGTATCTAAACTTTAAGACAGTCTCTTAGGTCCTGTTCACACCAGAAAGTCTGAACCAAGGTTTTGTGTTTTTGTTGGACTGGAAATATTTAATTCTCTTAGTTTTTGTTCCACATTGCAATGATACAAGTGCACTAGAGGGCAATACATGACATAACTACTACTTTGAAACTTTACTGTTAATTTCTTCTTTGTTTCAATCCCCAATAACCTTTTTTGCTCTTAGCCCATCCACTTCTTTCTCTTGCTCAACAACCCAATCGCTACGCACTGAGCTGTACCCCAAAATAAGTTAAGCTTCTCTTTTAACAGGATGATACCCTGCCAGAACTTCCTACATTTGGACATAACCATCAAATAAATGCTTAAACAACTCCAAAGAAAACTGGATCACGGTTCAAGGTGACCAGTCTTTCACTTTTTCATTTCTAATTCGTATCAAACTACAATGTTCAAAAGAGTGGAGGTGAAATGCCCTTAGAGCAGCTTGAGAGACATATCTCATATTAGGACCAACTACTAGTCTACAGTGGGACAAACATGCGTTATTAGGGACAAGACTTGATGGAAGGAGACATTTAAAGAAAGACAGTAAGGACAGAACACAAGATTAAACATTTCAACACAACGATACGGTGCCAGAGCTTCCTAAATTTGGTCCGAAAAGTCTGAACCATCCAAAGAAAGCTTTAACATTAGAAATTAAATTGTCTAGTGGTCAATTGAATTCTCTCAAGGAGGTTTAAGACATGGATGGGAAGAGTAAGATGAAGGAAAACAGTAAAGGACGGGAACACAAGGTTAAAGATTTCAAAATGACGACACCGTGCAAAACGTCCAAAATGTGAAATGAAAGTCTGAACCACCCAAAGAATGCTTTTACAATAGAAACAAAATGCTTCTGGGATCAATTAGATTTCTTGAAAGGAAGTTTTAGACATGGATGGGAAGAGAACGATGGAGAAAAACAGCAAAGGAAGGGAACAAAAGGTTAAAGATTTGAGCATTTGATGGAAAGATGGAGCAACACAGAGGTCAGAACAGAGAACAGCAAGAGGAAACAAGACTCAAGGGAGAAGAGGGAGGAAGAAGCAGGGAAGATGGAGGATAAAAGGGAAGTTTAAAAAAAGACAAATAACAAGGAACACACGAGGAAAGAAAGTGTGAAAGGACAAGAGTTACAGAGGGTGACAAATCCAGGATAGGCTTATTGCCAGAGGCCAAACCATTGCAACATGATTGGAGAAGAGAGCAGGGATTTCAAACTAGAGATCGGTTTAGGATAGCTCAATGTGCATTTACTTGGCATATAGTATGTGTGTTGTTAGTTCTAGCCAGTTAATAGGGACAGCAGATAATACATTCTCTCTTTAACCAAGTCATTATACAAATCCATTACTCACTTGGGTGCTTTCATTTTGGATCATCCTTGGAGCTTAAAACCTTCAAATTGTCTTCTCTCTACACCATTCAGTCTGTTGTGTAAGGTTAACCTTGGAAAAAACTCAGTGACTACAGCCACTGTATTCGCTTGAAGTCTTCATACCCACTTGGGAGACACTTGAGTCCAAGGTGACCTAAAAGTACCAAAGGAACGAGAGCGAGATGGCGTCAACAATTTGAATTGAACACTGGATCACATCTTGAGCTAAACCCTGACATCCATATAAGAGATATTGTCATTGCATGAGAAGTATAAAAACACCTTATTGAATGAAAAAGAAAAGTGTTGCCACTTAAACACAAGCAAAAGTAAATGAACAGAAAGTCCAAGAAGAAAACCTCCCAATAACCCCTGGAGTATTTTTCTGACGATCCTGTTCAATAACGTCACAGCAGCAAAGCATACAAGATATAAACAGAAGTGCTTTAACCCTGGTCCATTGTTGCTCTGCTAAACACGATCTTCCAGTTAATGATAAACCAGAAATCAAATATACAAGCATGTGTATCTTTCTTGTGGTAGCTTTAATCTGAATGTGCTTCCTTACTCAGAACTGTGTTGGATTTTTATAAAGAAAACGATTGTACATTTCCTCTTAACTGCTAAGCTAACAGAGCAGGTGGCTGATTCTGTTTGAGAAAGCACTTTAGCAAAGTCACGCTTTTGCTTTGTTGTCTACTCTTAGTTGTACTTTAAGGACTTTAATATCACTGTTGAATTTTGAGAAAAAGTTGTACCATTATGTTTTTAATCGGCAAAGAACTGGTATGAAATAAAGAGACAAACATTTCATATTTTGAGGAAGTGAAGTGAAATATTGAAGCATTTAAGAGAACAGTTCCTAGTTAAAATCAGTGGTCCGTATAATGCTGATTTCAGTGCGTGACCAACAAAGGAATTCATTTATTTAATTTGCCTCTTGTCAGTGTAAAAGGTCCTTTTGATTAACCTGTTCAACCCGGAGGCCCCCGCCCACTAACACACTTAGCACAGAACTCTAGGTATAAATACCCTTATTACATATCGGATCTGCACAAACAAGATATCGATTAGCAAGCTGAGATTCCACAGATTCTAGGGGTATAAGTATCATCACTGAGCGATCAGAACTCGCGACAGGGGAAGCAAACACAGACATCACAACACGGAGCTTTACGGAGCAAACGGGACATTGTCTTACCTATGCTGTTGTTCTGATCAAAAGTTGTGTTCAATGGCATTAAAACGATAAAAACGCTGCTGAAAGTTAATCCATAGGTTAATCCAATGTGTCTGTGTCACTTTGAAATGATTACTGATAATCCATCTTCATATTTATGTCAATAACGGAGTTTTCATAATAGTTGCTATGAGAGCTACCAGAGTGTATGACAGCTTCCGGTTTTGGGCATTCTGGCTACGCATCACTCATTCACCAATGGGTAATGTTTAGATGGATTTTAGGAACTTTCCCTCGATTCTATTGGCTCTAACAGTTAAAAAGAGATGTCAATCATCAAAATCGACCGATGGGTTCCTGAGATATGGAAAATCCACCAAATGACCCCAGAAGTGTTTTTTTTTCTAAATCTCTCTAAAAAGGACACATGTCACTTGTTTTGCATCAATCTTGATACATGGTACTTATTATATGTTATAGTTTGGATTCCTAAAGCTTTTAGTCTACCATCCCATCATTCAAGGGTGGTTTTCACTATAAGTAATGTTTTTATTTTGGACAGACACTATCATTTACATTTTTTAACTATCTGAATCTACTTTAAAATAAAAAACAATTTCTGACTTTTCTACATCCAACTCACAGGTTTATCATTGCTTTGAGAAAAAATATTATTAATTTATCCCTTTTAGAAGTGAAGTTATGGTCATTTGTTCTGGGAATGTCATTTTCGAGCCCGAGACCTGAAAAACAGGCTCAGGGCTGAACAGGTTAAGAATATTTTTCTGCAGACATTGTCAGTTTCTTTGACAGAAAGCCAAAGTGATTGTTCATGCTACAGTGCTTCATTTGAACCCAAAGACAACGAAGTGACGTCCTTTTATTTCCTTCTTTTTCCAAACTTTTTATATTAATAACTACCAAAGAGAACATCGTCTTAGTCAGAGGAGCGCCCTCACTGTGTTGATTTCTCTTAGAGTTTCCTCTTAATTTGTCTTTACCCTGATCCCCTCCCGAAAAACTTGAAGAGCCAGCAAACTGAAATAATTAACCCTCATTAAGTCAGCGCTAATTAGACTGAACGCTGTTGAGACATGCATGGGTAAAGTGTGTGTGTGTGTGTGTGTGTGTGTGTGTGTGTGTGTGTGTGTGTGTGTGTGTGTGTTTTGCAAAAGGTTTTTAATAGAGCTTGCTCTCCTTTTCACTGTTTACCTCCCGATAGTGAAGTAGAAGCCAGGGAGAAAATTAAGCACCTGAAAGCCAAGTGCTGACAGTTCGTTTGTGTCGGTAAAGTTTGTCGGGTCTGCTACTTTGAAAAATTGGATGTTTTTCTAATCTAAATAGTTATATAACCACTCAATGTTAAAGTGCTAACCCAGAAAACATATCTCGACTGTCTTGTTTCGAAATGTTTCCCATTAGTTCTCACATTGTAAGTTAATTAAATCAGACGAGAGAAGATTTTCATGTTCTAAACAAAACCCTAATTAATTGTTATCGATTATGAAAAGATAAATTTTTTTTTACCTTTCTAAACTCCTGAGACTCGCAAATAACAATACATTGAGAAATACTCTTATTGATTTATTATCCAAGAGTTCACTAGAACTGGTTAGCTTAGCATAAACACTGGACATGTATTTATCTAGTTAACTAGAACTGGTTAGCTTAGCTTAGCTTAGCTTAGCATAAACACTGGACATGGAGGGGAACTGATAGCATACCTCTGTCCAAAGAACAACAATAAACCTATCTACACCTGTAAGACTCACAAATTAGCAATTCATTGAAAAATACTCTTTGACTTACTTTCCAAGACTGAGCTAGAACTGGTTAGCTTAGCTTAGCATAAAGACTGGAAATGAAGGGAAACTGCTAGCCAACCTCTACCACAAAAAAACAAAACAATCTGCACCTCTAATGCTCACAAATTAACAATACATTGGAAACTACTTTTTGATTTACTTTCCAAGACTGAGCTAGAACTGGTTGGCTTAGCTTAGCATCAATACTGGACACGGAGGTGAACTGCTATTATACCTCTGTCCAAGGAAAAACACTCAACCTGTCTAAACCTGTGAGACTCAGAAATTAACAAAGTTGGAAAATACTCTTTGAAATACTTTCCAAGAGGGAGCTAGAACTTGTTAGCTTAGCATAAAAAGTGAAAATGGATGGAAACTGATAGCATACCCCTCTCCAAGGAAAAATAATCAACCTGTCTGAACCTCTAAGACCCACAAATTAGGAATTAATTGGGAAATACTCTTATTGGTTTATTATCCATGAGTTAGCTAGAACTGGTTAGCTTAGCTTAGCATAAATACTGGAAATGGAGGGAAACTGCTAGCATTCCTCTTTCCAAGGAAAACCAATCAACCTGTCTGAACCTTTAAACCTCACAATTTAACACATTATACCTTTTTTTTAATTCAATCTGTAAACAATAACATGCAGACGTGACACATTGTGGTTCAACATGGGGGTAACAACCAGATCATTTCCTCTGCTAGTTGCCTGGCAACATCACGGCAATGATAAAACACCAGGTGCACATTTGCTGCTTTCACTATGCAGCCGGTGTAGAAAAGGTGTTGCATAATCAAACTGCGCCTGACCTTCGAGAGGTTTATCTGGCGTGGATGATGGCTTCGGTCTCTGTTGTTGGAACTCTTTAAAGCACTTGGTTGTGACGGATCAATTGGTTCAGAAAGATGGAAACGCAGCGTTACTGCAGCTTTGAAATGGATTGATCAATACTCGCAATCAACGGTTATTACTCTGTGAGATTGTCATTGTGTTCAAAGCTCACGGCTGAAATAAAAACAGTGATTAAAACGAAGGACTTGAGTTTCATTGCAGTTTGAGTGTTAATGCCAGGATAAAATGGACACAGTTGAGTGGGAAAACGCTGCTAGAGTAAGAGGATTTTTTTGCTGGTGTCATATGGTTTTAAATGAAGGCCAATAGAGACTCATGTCAAATTCTGAATGCGTGCTACACTGCAGAAAATGCACCAATGCTTCTGCCTTTTACTGTTATCCAAAGCATATAGAGAGAACAATACGCTCTAGTTAAATGTGTATATGCATCAGTGTGTCATCAGCAACATTGCAGCTAATTTCCCCTTCGTTTTACCTAATTATTATTCATGCATATTCAAAGTAAGTGCAGGTCACAGTGACAGGTTGATTGACAGATAGCAGAGATTCTGAAGGCAGAAGATGAATATTAATGGTTATTTGTCAATAGCTCATTATTGTGTGTAGGCGTTTGTGTGTGTGTGTCTCTTAGCCTGTATACATGTGTGTGTGTGTTTCTGTAACAGTAAGTGTTTCTGTCTTTGTGTTTTTGAAGATTGTCCACAAGTGTAGCTGCCTTTTTAATGTGTGTGTTAGTTTTTCTCTCACTGTTGCCTGTACGTTTGTGTGGATGTCTAGTCGGCACAGCATATTAAAAACATTACTGTCAAAGACCATTTCACTATCTGTCACTTTACTGCTGCTATACTTCGTAGCTAAAACTTGGATATATGACAAACTTCAACTATTATTATTGATTTTAAATCTCCATATTCTTAGTTTATTTTCGTGAAAAAGTGCCAAAGACAACTCGTCTCATCTGCATTCATTTGTAATTTCTTTTCAAATAGTGCTGAACCTTGCATGATGATTATCTGCCAAAATAAAAGTCTGGGGATTACCAAAATGGGTATGAGTTATCCTCTTGGGACCACGAATATCAGTACCAAATTTCAATGCAACCCATAAAAAATGTATTGAGATATTTTGGTCTGAACCAAGTGAAACCAACACTGCATCGAGCCATGGTGCTAGCATCCATCCATCCATCCATCTTCTCCCGCTTATCCGTGGTCGGGTCTCGGAGGTAGCAGTTCCAGCAGAGAGCCCCAAACGTTCCTTTCCCTGGCCACATCAACCAGCTCTGACTGGGGGGTCCCAAGGCGCTCCCAGGCCAGCGAAGAGATATAACCCCTCCACCTGGTCCTAGGTCTACCCCTCGGTCTCCTCCCATCCTTACTAGGTGCCCGAACCACCTCAACTGGCTCCTTTGGACGCCAAGGAGGAGCGGTTCAACTCCGAGTCCCTCCCGGATGACTGAACTTCTTACCTTATCCCTAAGGGAGACGCCAGCCACCCTGCGGAGAAAACCCATCTCGGCCGCTTGTATCCGCAACCTCGTTCTTTCGGTCATGACCCGTCCTTCATGACCATAGGTGAGGGTAGGAACGAAAATGGCCCGGTAGACAGAGAGCTTTGCCTTCTGGCTCAGCTCCCTTTTCGTCACAAAAGCAACTGCAGTACCGCTCCCACTGCTCCGATTCTCCGGCCCATCTCACGTTCCATTGTTCCCTCACTCGAGAACAAGACCCTGAGATACTGGAACTCCTTCACGTGGTGCTAGGTATGAAAAGGAGGTCGAGTCTGCCGCCTGTCACATGTCCGCGCCGGTCTCGTAGTTGTTCGGCAAATCTGTCTCTCACTTTATGTGTCAGATATGTTCCGTACGACATTACCTGCTTTTGGTTACACTCAACCTTGGGTAACTTGTATATTTAGATAAGGTGCATCTTGGAGTGTTACCTTATACCTAGTCATCTTACCGGTACTGTCGCCTGGAGAGTTAAACTCTTGATGGTGGAACGGAACGGTGTGAGGTGCTAAAAAAGGTCAGGAGGTAAGTCGCATGGTATCACGCAAAACGATTTAGTATTATTAATATCATTATTATTATTTGCTATCTATTAACATAATAGTTCGCGTGAAAATTAAACTCATTTGTGTTGAGTTTCACGATGTCTCATTTTATCCAACTTTGTTTTTGTTGTTTTTGTATTATTTTTGTTTCATTTTCCGTCTAGTTGCAAAATGCGCCGTACCGGTGTTCGAGTCAAAATTTATAGTTCCGTTAGCCGATAAGGATTTTTCTTTACGCAAAGATATGTACGTAACCCTGCTTGTGATACGTCGAGTTCTCCGTTGACCATTCCATAGGCTCCTGATGCGTTTAGACTTTGTTGTAGCGGAACGACTGGAGTTTGTCCGAATGGTATGCATGTAACCACATTGGTCTATACACCACCGCCGATTGTACCATACTTGACATAGCCTAACACAAGTCTCAAAAGTAAACGATTTGATCGGTGCTTTACTGTCTGGTACAAAGATTCACGGTGTTCGTCTGTTATACAGATCTTGTCGAAACACACTACTTTGTCGCTGCGTTCGAACTTATGTTTTACTTGTTAGAACCACCCTAACTTGTCCACGGCCAGTAAGTGTGAAACCAGCTGGGTGGTGGCTACACATAAGTCCGACGGGTAGTCGTCCGCAACTGGTAAGTCCTCTTTGGGTATTACCTATAACACCTGAGTGCCTCCAAAGGATGAAACAAACCGAACATAATTCGTCGGTGGGTGCACTCGACAGACACAATTACAACTGGCCGACGTCTGGATTGTCCAAACTATCCTCCACAGATGTCGCTGTGTTCACGCCAACTGATTACAAAATGAAATTGGGCCTCATTTCTACAATCTCACGGACACAACACCCCCCGAACACACAAATATATTGTGGTAGTCGCACGTTTTAGGTCGAACATAAATGACGTCCTCTAACCTCTTCGGGAACCTTATAATAGAGACAGACAGAATAGGAAGTAAGATTTTAGACAATAAACTTCGTTGGCAAATTTCTACCAAATTGAGCTAGGAGTAGTTATGTTGGGGCCAGTAGCGTGGCCGAAAATAAGGTGGAGCGAGTTAATCAATGTATGAACACCGCCGAGTCAAAGGTCGATGCAAACCCAGCGGCTCTCCACGATTTGAACCGATGATTTGACTCTACGCAAAAAGAGTATGGAGATAAGTGTGTTGCCACCCAAAAGTCACAGCGCCAAGCCTCGGACCTCGAGACTTTTCGTGAACTAAAAAGCGACCAGTGTGCGCCCCAGGCCGTCGCCCGCGGAGAATCAGCCCTTCTGCCGACATCAAAGGCTCGTCGATCAACTTGTCATACATCGCGCTCGATCTACGTCTTTCGTCAATAGGTCGTATGCAGTGCGTACTGCAACTTCATCCCCGCTGTTCCCTGTCCGCCGTCTCCTAGTTGCCAGCAGATCACTTGTTGTTGTTGTCAACTTACAAATATGGTCAAACTTTGTTGCTACCTCGTTAAAAAGGGGGAAATAGTTCGTAACGTCAGCCAGTGTACTTCCTGGCTCGATCGGGATATGAGGAACCTTGACCAGGATTGGCTGTCTCCAGTCTGTGTTCGTCTCGTGTTATGCCGGTAGTCACATACACAGCCACAGTCGACACTGTGAAACGCGATGCTGTCGTCGCTTGATCTAACCTATGGCTAATACTTCATAGTCACGTGTACGTATTGGCTAATGCAAGTACTGATTGTCATGTGGCTGCAACCCTCCCGTCGTCCCCGTCCCCGTCCTAGTTGAGGACTTGTTGTTGTTGTTCGACCGTAAAATAGGTCAAACATGTGTGCTACCCTTTGAATTCGTCGTCACCAGGTGACTTCTCTGGTCGATGGTCGCCTTAGACCAGAAGGCTTCTCCATGCCTCCTTCGACCTCGTGTTAGCCGGTAACAACAACGACAGCCACAGTCGACACTCCCCAAGGCGCGCAAAACCGAAATACTTCGTCCGTACGTTGCCAATGCAGTACTGCGTTTGCTACTGCGTTACTGCTGGTCAGCCTGAGACCCGTCACACTTTTTCGGCCTCGATTTGGCTTCTTTGGCCAAGACTTGGACTTTTCGAGATCGTGCCTCGAACTTGGCCTCAACGCAACCCGACACTTACTCCATTATCTCTTTCAGGTATCACTTCTGTTCTAATCACAATGCTATAAATTATTTGGTTTTGTGTTTTGCCGAGGTGCCTTTTGTCGTACCGTCGTGTCGAGTGGGAGACAGTAGACGTGAGTTTTAGTTTGTCCACTGTACTGATTGGTTTTGTTGGTACACTGTTAATGGCCTTCACGAGTTGTTTGTTATTTTCACTGCATTTGTTTATTATTATTATGTTTATTACTTGAACCCGATTCATCGCAATACCGTGGATGTGTATAACACTAAAGTAAAGAATCCTTTTCCTGGTAACTATTTTCTCTTTGACAAGTAGTAGTTCTGCATAAATAAATAAACCGGAGTCAGACTAGACTTCCGAGTATAGATGACACGACGACTGGAACCTTTGGTTGTCGTCGACGGGTAAACAAAAACCGTATGTTCCTGAGTACACACTTGGTTGTGTGGACATGATTACGTGTGGGTTGTGTGTGATTGTGTGTGGTTGTTTTGTTTGAGTACCCGGACATAAACTCAACGGTTGTAAACAACAGTACAAACAGTTTTTTTCCTTTACTCTTCATAAAGGATTTAGTAATCAATTTGTCCCCTAACGCAAGAACAATAATAATGGTTTGTTAAACCAGTCAGTTGTAAACTATCGGGAATAAGGGGGTGGTAGATTCGTATTCTAGGTAAATAAAGGTGATATAAGGTAAGAATAGTAGTACCAAATGTAACGCTAGATAATAAATCCATAACTACCTTTTCGAATTTGTCAATAAA
>NW_011349265.1:10706-14253 GCF_000735185.1 Notothenia coriiceps | reverse complement strand
TTTATCCAGTCTTTAAGACCCCTCAAAGCGCTTTACATACTACATGTCATTCACCCATTCACACCCATTCATACAGAGCAGTGTACCTTACTCTAGGACCTAACATTCACACACATTCACACACCGTTGGCCATGCCATCGGGAGCAACTCAGGGTTAAGTATCTTGCCCAAGGATACATCGACATGTTGACTGCATGGGCTGGGATCGAACCCACAACCTTCTGGTTGAAAGACGACCACACTTCCTCACAGCCACAGTCGCCCTACTAGACTCCTGGTACTAGACTCCTGGTACTAGACTCCTAGTTCTAGACTCCTGGTGCTAGATTCCTGGTACTAGACTCCTGGTACTAGACTCCTAGTGCTAGACTCCTGGTACTAGACTCCTGGTACTAGACTCCTAGTTATAGACTCCTGGTGCTAGACTCCTGGTACTAGACTCCTAGTTATAGACTCCTGGTGCTAGACTCCTGTTTCTAGACTCCTGGTGCTAGACTCCTGGTGCTAGGAAGGGTTAAAAGGAGAGAACAAATGTCAATGTGTGTGCTGTGTGCTCTGCATGTGTGACCATTAAAGAGGGTCTCATCCCTCCCATTCTACTCTATAAAGTGAATACAATGACTGGTGGTTTTTAAAGAGGTGAAACAGAACCAGAGCTCCTGAGAGATTAGAGGCTTACTAACTCGAGGCAGAAAACGTGGCCGGTGGATTTCAAAGTGACGTTCTCTGCGTTTCTCTGCCAATCAGCATAAATGAAACCCTTTCATAACGAAGTGGAGGACTCAGGGTCTGGGTTTTTCTTATTTTGTGCATCATGGCGAGCTGGTGGACGGCTGAAGACAAGGAGGAAAACTCCATCGTCTCTCGAGTGATTCAGGTCGTCGGACTCTTTGGAGATATTCTGTCTTTGGAGGACACCATGCTGCGTGACGAAGAGACAGCGGAGGTGGGGAGGGAAGGAGGACGGAGGCGAGGAATGGAAGGTGGAAGTGTGAACAGGTTGGCAGAAGTGAGAGAAGAACAGGCAGGAGAGATGGACCAAGAGGAGATGCAAGGAGAGGAGGAAGAGGAGGAGGGAAGAGAGGAAGAGCAGGAGCTAGAAAATGAGGATGAAGAAGAGCAAGGAGAGGCGGATATAGAAGAAGTAGAGGAGGAAACAGAAAGACAAGGTGAAGAAGAAGAAGAAGAAGAAGAAGTGGAAGATAACGAGGACGTCGTGGGAGAAGAGGAGCTGTTTAAAGAGGAAGATGATGGAAGGAGAGAGGAGGAAGAACCGGAAGTGAAGAGGAAGTATGAGGAGGAAGAAGAACCGGAAGTAACGGGGAAGTACGAGGAGGAANGTCTGTTAAGTAAAATGCATGAAGTAATACATACAATCATTACAATCATTATTTAAAAGTTTGAGTGCAGAAGGGATGAATGAACTGTCTATCAAACTGTAATGATTGTAATGATTGTATGTATTACTTCATGCATTTTACTTAACAGACTGTACGTGGTTTGTTCTTGTTTGTCATGCTTTGATTTCTGTGATTTTGTTCATCTTATTTTAGACTTTAATAGCATTTAATATATTGAGGTAAATATTAGAATAGAATAGAATTGGGAGGGATTCAACCCGCTTTAATGGTCACACATGCAGAGCACACAGCACACAGAGTGACATATGTTCTTCGCTTTTAACCCATCCTAGTGCTAGGAGTCTAGCACCAGGAGTCTAGCACCAGGAGTCTAGCACCAGGAGTCTAGAAGCAGGAGTCTAGCACTAGGAGTCTAGAACTAGGAGTCTAGTACCAGGAGTCTAGCACCAGGAGTCTAGAACCAGGAGTCTAGCACCAGGAGTCTAGCACCAGGAGTCTAGTACCAGGAGTCTAGAACCAGGAGTCTAGCACCAGGAGTCTAGCACCAGGAGTCTAGAACCAGGAGTCTAGCACCAGGAGTCTAGAACCAGGAGTCTAGAACCAGGAGTCTAATATCAGTAGTCTAGAACCGGGAGTCTAGAACCGGGAGTCTAGAACCAGGAGTCTAATATCAGGAGTCTAGCACCAGGAGTCTAGGACCAGGAGTCTAGAACCAGGAGTCTAGCACCAGGAGTCTAGAACCAGGAGTCTAGCACCAGGAGTCTAGCACCAGGAGTCTAGAACCAGGAGTCTAGCACCAGGAGTCTAGCACCAGAAGTCTAGCACCAGGAGTCTAGTACCAGGAGTCTAGAACCAGGATTCTAATATCAGGAGTCTAGAACCAGGGGTCTAGCACCAGGGGTCTAGCACCAGGAGTCTAGAACCAGGAGTCTAGTATCAGGAGTCTAGGACCAGGAGTCTAGCACCAGGAGTTTAGTACCAGGAGTCTAATACCAGGAGTCTAGAACTAGGAGTCTAGAACCAGGAGTCTAACACCAGGAGTCTAGTACTAGTAGTCTAGAACCAGGAGTTTAGTACCAGGAGTCTAGAACCAGGAGTTTAGTACCAGGAGTCTAGTACCAGGAGTCTAGAACCAGGAGTCTAGAACCAGGAGTCTAGAACCAGGAGTCTAGTACCAGGAGTCTAGAACCAGGAGTTTAGTACTAGGAGCAGCTATTGCACAGCACCCGGGGAATAATGGGAGTAGGGGGGAAGGGGGGTGTCCGGTGCCTTGCTAAAGGGCACCATGGCAGGGCAGGAGGTGAACTGGGACCTCTCCAAGTAGAAGTCCACACTCCATATTTAGGTCTGGTCGGGGACTTGAACCGGCAACCCTACGGCTCACAGTCCCTACTGACTGATTACAGCAGGAGACATTGATTTAGAATAAACAGTAAAAGGAGAAAACACACTTTTTATTTCCACAACGTGTCTTCTCCACATTCAGGAGTTTATATATCAATATATTTTTATTTGATTTAATATTATCTTTATAATGCTCTCATTATAACGTCTTTGTAAGACGTTGCTTTTGTCGGGACCCCCTTGAAAACCAGACGGTGCATCTCAAGGGCTTTATCCTAATAAATACACGTCTGTATATATCTCCATGTAAACCCTGATCATCTGGATCTGAGGGGCCACTCAGGGTCTTTCAGAGGGTCTTTAGGAACAACGCAGGCCTTATTTCCTCAGTCCCTACCCCCCTCTTTGTCCTTTCCTTTATCACGTGCTATTAGCTGCCTGTTGTCCTACAGAGCCCCCAGTGTACGTCTGAGAGGAACCCCCTCCTCTCTAAAGGCGATAAATCCTGCAGAGTGGGTCTGCTCCCTCAGAGACCGAAGACCTCGTTAAGATGAATTTATGAAGATGAGGAGCCGCTGTATGAAGAGCGGTTTGTTAAAGTTCTTCCAAACGTCCGGACCACGAGCTCATCTGGATTCATTCAAGCTTTAAAGGATCCTTAGAGAGGTTAAGACACCTTTCGAAGGTCCCATGTCATTTCTACTGATCATAGTTCCATTGTTGAGGTCTACTAGAATAGATTCACATTGTTCAATGTTCCAAACTCACATTGGTTCCTCATCCAGCATCTCTGTATAGTATGTGTATTCACTCTCTGTCCTAAACGACTTGTTGGAGCTCC
>NW_011349265.1:10443-10666 GCF_000735185.1 Notothenia coriiceps | reverse complement strand
CCGTTCGTTGGTCCGTTCGGTCGACGTGTCATGTGTGTGTGTGTGTGTGTGTGTGTGTGTGTGTGTGTGTGTGTGTGTGTGTGAGGAAGTCCGCAGAATGGTTAACGTACTGGCTGCGCGGACATAACGTAATATCACTATACCCAAATACGTCACTGTACCCAGGAAGAAAAAGAGAAATCTCCAACGAGGCGTTCTGGGGCAGCATAGACAGGTCTTCTCT
>NW_011349265.1:7988-10426 GCF_000735185.1 Notothenia coriiceps | reverse complement strand
GCCCAGTGGCCGTCTGCGAGACAGCGAAACCCAGCCCGAACACACACACACCCGCAGCCTGGCTGGGAGTTTGTGTGTGTGCTCACACACAGCCTCGCCACTGCAGCTGAGAAAAGATTGAGTGTGTGTGTGTGTGTGTGTGTGTGTGTGTGTGTGAGGAAGTACGCAGAATGGTTAACGTACTGGCTGCGCGGACATAACGTAATGTCACTATACCCAAATACGTCACTGTACCCAGGAAGAAAAAGAGAAATGTCCAACGAGGCGTTCTGGGGCAGCATAGACAGGTCTTCTCTGTGTTAGAGTTTTACTCCCTACAGGGTGTACTTCAGACCGTTCACATGCAGAAACACCTTGATAACACACAAGGGGACGGGTGATAACCAGAGAAGCATGACATGGGACCTTTAATGACCGCCATCTTGGCTACATCCTGGAAGTTGCCCTTGGTTTAATTCAGCTGCTGTAATGATTGGTAGGCTTCTGCAAACGATCAGTGCTAGCTAACTAGCGAGCTAACAGCGGCACTCTATACTTCCAAGGATGGCAGAGCAGCTGTGTGAAGGAAAGGATCTGAATTGAGACATGGCAGAAAGCGAAATGACTCC
The DNA here is from genome assembly GCF_000735185.1 of Notothenia coriiceps. Classification (NCBI taxonomy): domain Eukaryota; kingdom Metazoa; phylum Chordata; class Actinopteri; order Perciformes; family Nototheniidae; genus Notothenia; species Notothenia coriiceps. The sequence continues at coordinate 9,818 of NW_011349265.1, read as the reverse complement.
AACTTGGCGTACAGTTTGGCAAACCCATAGTAATGACCTTGCTGGCTGGTCAAAGGGAAGTTAACCATCTGTAAACCCTGGACAATAGTTATGACCCCAAAACAAACAATAAGGGGCTGCATTGGTATGGACTTGTTGCCTCAAGTTATGGAGTAATGGCTCTTTTCTGTAGCCTTAGATTAAACAAAGGTAGCTAAACACTAATGAGATGGCAGAGTTATGATTTTAGGGTTAGGGCACAAATGTCTTTATACAGCTGGTACCTGCATTTATGCGTCCGTCCTTGTTGCATAAAAACATACCGTTAAGTGAGCTTCTCTGCAGGAATGACTTATTTTTATAGTATGACCGGTAATTCCCGTTATAAAAGACTTCTCCAGGGCTTCTGTGCTGCAAAACCTCATTGCTTGTTTGCAGGGCTTGCCTTAAGCACTTACTCTTTCCAGGGGTGTATATATATACTGCAGTAAATATGCAGCAAATGAGGCTGAGAACATGTTAAGTGTTTCCCATTTGTAAGGTAAACCTATACAACACACAGTGTGCCGCATGCAATATGGATGAAATGCATTAAGAATGAGGCAAAGCAAGAAAGTAGAAACCCGCCAACAGCTTCTGGATCGTCAGTTGATCGGCAAAGTGCGGGTGAAGCAGCAATAAGAATAGTGACGAAATAAATTAGGCTTTATTTGCTCTTGTGATGAGATTCTCTTTACGTGCTGAGTTCACTCGCCTTCAGCAGGTGATTTCTCACTCCGTTTTTATACTACGGTGCAATCCTCTTCCACCAGCTGACAGCTATTCAATTCAGTTTAATGGAATGCACTTTAATGTGTTTTTTACTGCCCCCCCTCCTACTGTATATTCTTTCTTTCACTACTGATCCTCTTCTTGTCTGACCGCTGTGTTTAGTTGTGTTTCAGAGGAGACGCCGCCTCAATGAAAAGTGCTTTTTCATCTGCGAGTGAAAAGCTATCCTGACTCCGATGTCTCTGCTGTTGAGACTGAGCAAACAGATCAGGCTTTAAAGCTGCCGCCTCCGATGATCTGTCAAACCTTCTGTCTTTTTGTATCTTTTTCTGATATTTCGATGCAGTTGTCTGACCAAACATCACTTTGCTGTGTTTGACCCCTGATATCCATATTTCATGTTGTACAAGCCTCTTCTGTACCATCTTTACTGACATACTTCCCATCTACTCATGTCTTGGCTCTTAGAAATGGATAATGACATTCACCATTCAAATATACCGCTGGTCAGCATGTTGACACTCTGGTTCTACAGGACTAATAGAACTGCTGAACAATTTAAAGGAGCCCTATTCCGCATTTTTCATTTGTATTTTGTTCCTCTACAGTGACTTGTTTCCATGCTTTAATGTTAAAAAAGAACGGAGAGAAACTCTGAAACGTTGGGATTTTAGCTGTTGCAGACCATTTACATGCATTAAAACCTCCAGCACCCACTATAGGAAAGAGAAAGCTCCCAAAAAGCAGAAAAGGTTTCACTTAAATCATACACTGAACAAAAATATAAACGCAACACTTTTGTTTTTGCTCCCATTTTTCATGAGAGGAACTCAAAGATCAAAAACATTTTCTATATACACAAAATAACCATTTCTCTCAAATATTGTTCACAAATCTGAAAGAAATCTGTGATAGTGAGCACGTCTCCTTTGAAGAGATAATCCATCCCACCTCACAGGTGTGGCATATCAAGATGCTGATTAGACAGCATGATTATTGCACAGGTGTGCCTTAGGCTGGCCACAATAAAAGGCCACTCTGAAACGTGCAGTTTTGCTTTATTGGGGGGGTCTGGGGGGT
>NW_011349265.1:0-2831 GCF_000735185.1 Notothenia coriiceps | reverse complement strand
TGTTCAGGTGTATATCAGTATGTAGTGTCTCTACTTTAAAGAGTCCTCTCCTGCTGATGTTCAGGTGTATATCAGTATGTAGTGTCTCTACTTTAAAGAGTCCTCTCCTGCTGATGTTCAGGTGTATATCAGTATGTAGTGTCTCTACTTTAAAGAGTCCTCTCCTGCTGATGTTCAAGTGTATATCAGTATGTAGTGTCTCTACTTTAAAGAGTCCTCTCCTGCTGATGTTCAGGTGTATATCAGTATGTAGTGTCTCTACTTTAAAGAGTCCTCTCCTGCTGATGTTCAGGTGTATATCAGTATGTAGTGTCTCTACTTTAAAGAGTCCTCTCCTGCTGATGTTCAGGTGTATATTAGTACAGTATGTAGTGTCTCTACTTTAAAGAGTCCTCTCCTGCTGATGTTCAGGTGTATATCAGTATGTAGTGTCTCTACTTTAAAGAGTCCTCTCCTGCTGATGTTCAGGTGTATATCAGTATGTAGTGTCTCTACTGGGACATCTTTTCACCCTCTGTCTGAAACCAGTGACTGCACAGGGCGAAGAGGCCAGTTTCTGATAAGATAGGACTTTATTTATCCCGAAGGACATTTTTTAGACAGAGTTACAAAAATAAAATAAACACAGCAGCATAATAATCAAACTGTACACTAACAGCGCAGTGAAAAGAGCAATTAAATATCTACAGGAAACATACCGGTCACATAATTAATGTAAAATACTGTACAGTGACGAGCAGTATTTAGTAGTGCAAAAAAACGTAGTGGCAGATACGTAATTGCACGTTATTATAGAACATTATTAATAATAATAATAATAATATTGTTCTGTTTCTGATTTTATGTAATGCATCTTTGAGCACCAGGAAAAGCGCTATAAAAATGTAGTGTGAGTGTTTTGTAATGATGGTAATGGTATTTCTGGACCCAATTGGACCTTCTAAAGCTCCTAACACCCCCAGATGGTCCGGGCAGATTAAACTGGACTCCATCGGCCAATATGCACTGATTGCCTGGATCTTCTTTCTCTCTCATTAAGAAGTTTAATGACAGCCGACATTGGGGCCAAAGCTGAATTAAAAAATAAATAGCTGTCCTGGGAGCGCAGTATCACTTTGAGACGACTACTGAGCTGTCGCTGGGCAGGACCTGCGCTGAATTTGAACGCTAAAGGGATGGAAATGTCAGTCTGTTAGATCCAATACTTTGGTCCAGAGTGAAATATCAGCGATCAGACAGATTGCTATAACGTTTGGTCCAGCATGTCAATGGTCTCCAGGCTTAATGACTTTGTTAATACGCTCACTTTTAATCTCGAGGCATCTGCAGACACTCATTTTTGCCAGTGAAATGTCTAATTGATAAACGATGTATCGGCACCAGCTGTTTTGCTCAGACATCCACAGTTGGCGAATGATTATATATTTTGAAGATATTGGTGAATGAGAACGATAAGAAAGACTGCCATGAAATTAGGTATACACTAAATAATTGCTGAGGAATACTTTCATTTCTTTGGCCTATCCAGTGAAATGTCTCAACATCAAATTGACTAATGAAAGATAAACAGATAAAAGGTTGACATCTGTGGCTGAAAATTAGCATAATATATTCTCTAAAAACGATGCGGGGTAGAAAAAAAGAGTGGAAATTAAGAGATTGAAAGGTGTGGAAAGATGCTAGATGGAGACATTAGAGCCAAGATAACCTCCGTTTATCAAATCAAGAAAGGTCCAGGGAATCAAAGCAATCAGACGGATTCAAATGTGCAAACAAAAGGTCAAAACTCTGGAGGATGACTGAGGCGAGAAGCACTGTAAAGACTAAAAGCAACTTGCACCGATTAACACATCAAGAGAATTAGAGATGTCCCGATCCGATCACGTGATCGGGGATTTTTTTTTTTTTAAATACTTTTTTTTGAAATTTTGTATTCAATGTTACAAAACAAAAATGACCATGTTCAAGTCTTAAAGTCATCCTGAGGCCTTAGTTTTGGTTTCAAATTACACAACATCATGTATGTGTTGATTCTTTGGGGCTTGTTTTCATAGACCTGGTTGCTTATTTCTCTCAAATCTGGCAACAGAGTGGGCGCAGTGTCTAATTGTAGCAGTAAGCTAACGAGTACTGATAAGCTTTATTTTGTTTTGATCCAATGCTGCACAACTGAACTGATCCAATGCTGCTGTGAAAGAAAGAAGCTATATCCATGTTGGATAGAATATCCAATTTAAATAAAAAAATAACCTTAAGGGACAACTTGAATGCTTTTTTTCTTTTTTTTTCTCTTAATGCATTGCATAAAGATCGGATCGGGAAAAATCCGTATCGGCAAATGGTCAAAATCAAATGATCGGAATCGGATCGGGAGCAAAAAAAGGTGATCGGGACATCCCTAAAGAGAATGAGAGAAGGGTTAATGAAAGGGTAGGGAGAAACCATTGTAGGAGCAAAACCTGTAATGAAGTGGCATTAAGCCTCAATGTAGACAGCAGAGAACAGAGGAATTATGTTGTCAGGAGAGCTCAGGTAATGGAAGAGAGTGAAGACTTTAATCAACCCCCTCTATGCACTCGTGCTTTTTGAAAATGATGTGAAGTGCAGGCATGAAGAAATTATAGTATTCCTCAATAAGAACTAGAACCACATTTTCAAATACTAATTCATTTTAGCTGGAAATATTCCTCAGTATGGATGCAATGATTATGTGTAGGCTAACCCCAAAGTTAGCATTGCAAGTGCTCTCCATGTGATTTTGGAGTAGCCTACTGCAGAATATAAGCTTGGTGGCAAACACAAATTTAAAAGTTTTGATGAGCAGGATAATC
>NW_011349264.1:0-3435 GCF_000735185.1 Notothenia coriiceps | reverse complement strand
CATACAGCATTTGACAGGATGACCACTAGGGCTGTCCCGAATACCATTTTTCGGGCTCCGGATATTCGGTAGCAATCAGCAGCGAATATTCGGATATTCGGTTTGCGGGGGGGGACGACGACATTCATTTGTTTGCATCGTGTTTGTTACTTTCGTTGCAGTTGTATATATGTCTTAAGTGTAATTTGGCTTAGCTTCCTATTTGTACGGACATGCTTTTATTTTGAAGGAGAGATAGCGCTGTTGACAGGAAGTTGTAGTTGCTATGGAAACAACGTGACGGAGAAAAGGAGCGGAGATTAACGGAGAAAAGTAATATCTAGCCTACATATATATGTAATAAATATATATAAAGTCTATGGTTAAGTGTTAGCACCCCCCTAAGAGGCACAAGCTCTTACGTTGATATTGGAGATTTCAATAAATTAAATTTGGCAGCCGCAGTACTAAAAAAAACACAAAAAAAAAAGAATATCCGAATAACGAAATTGAAAACCGAATACTAGGCCAACGACCGAATATTCGGATATTCGGGTACAGCCCTAATGACCACACGATTTATATTTTTACTATGGTCAGCAGATTGCCCCTTCATCAAGCAGTCTTATACCTTTTTAGTTTTTTCTTGTGCTGCTAAATTTCAGACATAAATGTAAATAATCTTTGATTTATTTGAGTGGAGCTACAGTAAGATTTGCAAAAACATTTTGCTTACCATGACATATGTGTAGACACACACTGCCACAGAATAAGTAATTAAATAAGGACAAACTCTGACTTTATTATTGCTTTATTGTATTTGTGGAGGTTTTTACTTCATGCGTTATACAATATTTTGCATTATACATTCATGCAGGAAATAATTGTGTTTATCATGTAATAATGCATGTTTACCATAGCTATAGGGTAGGACTGTGCTTCCATCAAAATGGACATTTGTATCTATGTTGCCTTCGGAAGTCATGTTAAGCGCATTTACAATCAGTTTCAGATTGGCGATGGTATCTGGTTGAAGTGAATCATATTCCAGACTTCTCATTGCATATGCAAATCATGTTCTAAGAAACATTTCTGCAGGTGTATTTCAACATTACAGCAGCTCTGTGCCACACACACTGACTCATTCTCTGGCAGTGGGTATTATATGCTATTTTACAGAGATGTGATTTAGTGGAAACTCTGCAGAGAGAGGTCAGCTGGGGGTGGCGCCCTCCCAGCATCTCTCTAATGGACTGGAAGAGATTCACTCACAAATCAAACAGACCAGACGGAAGGAGCTAAAGAACAATGCGCACAAACACACAATGGCCAGTTGGAAATGAATTATCCTACCGTGAGTTGCAAACAAGACAGCTTGTTTATGTACAGACCTTTAGTTGCGCCATGTTGCATTACAACAACCAAATTGCCCAATTGGGTTTGGATTCAATCACATCGTGTTGATGTTCTTTGACCTGTGAAGCACAGAGCTGGGTAAGGCTTTTGGTTTTAGAATCTTTTGCTCAAAGAAAGAAAAGTCAGACATATAAGTACAGAATCCATCTGTACTTAAAACCACACCAAAGCAATCGTAGAGGATTTGGATCATCTGCTCATATTTTTCAAAATGTAAGTCCGTTTGAAAAGAATAGAGGAATCAAATATTTCAAATCCCTGTATTTGAGGATTAGAATCACATCTCTGCACTGTAAAATTAGCTAAAATAATACCTTTACTGTTTATTCTTATAGAGAAATTGACTTCACTGGAATGGAGTTAAATGCAGCAAATAAGACTACTATTATGAAATATTTTAATAAAACATGTTTTCAATTTATGATAATAAAGAAAGATTTTTCACATGTATTTACAAAAATGAAAACAGCCTTTGTGCATTCTCACAAGAGTCTGTTCTTAAGGAAAACATGCTATGCTGTTATTCAAATGTGTTCAGTCACATGCTTCTATTGTTGTTTTCATAATTTTTCTTTCCAAAAACAGGAAAAAAAGGAAAGAATATTGGCATTTAATGACATTTTGCTTAAAGGGTGTACCAAGGAAGAACCAACTACATTTTTAGACTGGGTTTGGTTGCTAGTATCATCCTCTTTTGCTAATTGTAACAGACAGTATCAGACCTTTCATGCTGACAGACATCGCTCTAATTATTTTGGGATTTGTATCCCTTGTTGATGTCTGTACCCGACTAAAGGTTACAGATTTGATCCTATGATATGCCAACTTGTTTCTGTTAACAGCATTTGGCATCTTGTGTGTGTCAAAGTGTCACTAAGCAAACCACTGAACCCCTGGTTGCTTGTCTAGTTCTCTCTGGGTATGCGCATGAATTTAAAGCTGACTGTGTCATTACATTATGTTGCTGTAGTCAGTTTATTTTGACAGAAAAATACATTGTTCATGCTGTAGTATATTGTCATTTCTCTCTGCAACCCTGTGATGTTTCCTTGCTTCTAGTATACTCCTTTCCCCACATCTCCACAAGTACCATACTATAATGTGTGCCTTAAGACAATGTGATATTTTTCTGTAAAACTATTAACTTATAATTGAACCGATTGAAATATGCATATAAGTAAAGGAAAAAGCTCTAGGATATTAATTTTGAATTCTATTTAATGACCAATACCGTTACTAATGCTGGAGCCATAAGGCATTATCATTCCGTCCTGGAGAGAACATTCAGCCCACATTCGCACAAGACATTTTAGTTTGAGCTATTTAAGCGGCAAAGAAAGATTTAGCATCCCATAAGGACTGCACAAATCGAGCAGTTACTCACGCTATAAAGCCTTTTGCATGGTTTGTTCCTAGTGACAATCTGTACTTTTTCCCTTTAAGCTCGATTTTAGTTTATCTTTGTGTGATCTTGTATGTGCCATCATAGATTTAGTATAATTTGATGTGGGGTTCACTGTTTCATATACAAATTATTCAAAGTTCTTTACAGATTGACAAAATACTTATTTCAGGGTTCGTACAGTCATTGAAAACCTGGAAAAGTCGTGGAGATTAAAAATGCAAATTCCAGGCCCTGGAAAAATTATGGAAAACAATATTCCTCCCAAAGTTTTGGAAAAGTCATTGAAATGTACGGTGGCCCTGAAGCGCAAGATACCACAGCATTTCACCAAACTTCACCAAGCTGCTCCGTCCACACTCACAACGTCATAGAGACATAAATAAAGCAGCGACTGTATTCGCCATGACATAGACATAGTCTGTGGTTTGTACATGTTTAACTTTTGTCCAGTTTCTGAACAGATATGAGGAGCTGTGAGCTCTGAGTGTGTGCTAACAGCTAACGGCTGATGTGTTGGGACATGTTGCGCTAACGGGTGCTGACCAATCACGAAGCGTCATTTCTTGACTGGCAGCAAAAACAACCAATCACAGCAGTGCTTCTCTGGCTGGCTCTGTCCAATCACAAACAAGAAG
>NW_011349263.1:0-4660 GCF_000735185.1 Notothenia coriiceps | reverse complement strand
TTTCTTCTGAAAAGAGGACTTTGGACCACTGTGCAACTGTCCAGTGCTTCTTTTCCTTAGCCCAAGTCAGACGCCTCTTCCGTTGTCTTGAGTTCAGAAGTGGCTTGACCATGGGAATACGGCTATTGTAGCCCATTTCCCGGACACGTCTGTGAACAGTGACTTTTGATACCTGGACTCCAGCTTCAGTCCACTGTCTTTGAAGCTCCCCCAAATTCTGGAAGCGACTCTTCTTCACAATGCTGTTAAGGCTGTCATCTCTCTTGGTTGTGCAGCGATTCCTGCCACATTTCCCCCTTCCAACAGACTTTTTGTGGATGTGCTTTGAAACTGCACTCTGTGAACAGCTTGCTCTTTGAGAAATTTCTTTTTGTGTCTTACCCTCCTGATGGAGGGTGTCAATGACGGTCCTCTGGACAGCAGTCAGATCAGCAGTCTTCCCCATACTTGTGATTTAGTTTACTGAACCAAGCTGAGTGTTTTTCAAGGCTCAGGAAACCCTTGCAGGTGTTTCGAGTTAATTAGACGATTCAAGTGATTCGTTGAACACCCTACTAGTATACTTTTTCATGATATTCTAATATTTAGAGATAGGATATTTGAGTTTTCTTAAGCTGTATGCCATAATCAGCAATATTAAAATAATAAAAGGCTTTCAATATTTCAGTTGATTTGTAATGAATCCAGAATGTATGACATTTTTGTTTTTTAAATTGCATTACAGAAAATAAAGAACTTTATCACAATATTCTAATTTTCTGAGACAGTCCTGTATATATATATATATTTAGAAATAGTATCTGAACATTACATCCTTAGGAAATATAAACTGGCAATCCTTCAGACGCAGTAGAAATCATTTTTTAATTCTATTTATTTTATTTTGTATTAACAATGACCTTGTTACAGCACTAAATCAGCGACCCAGATGATGTCTGCTGCTGACAGTATTGATGTCCCCTTTTGAAACGATAAATTATAGTCGGTGTGAGTAAATAGTGTTTTCGTTTCCAGTAAACATGAAACAATATGTGCCTCACTGACCTTGATCCCGGCCACAGCTGCCCTTGGCCTGTTCGTCTGTAAGTAAATGACAGACTATTAAAGAGAGGTGGAGCATGTATGCTGCACTCTGCCAGTGCCACACGGCCAAATTAAAAGGACATACATTTTAATAGGTGCTGGCCTCACCCCTCAGCACTTACTACTTTCTGATTAATGGCTCAGCGCTCGCATTTCAATAGCCTATGAATAATTCCGCTCCGGTGCCAAAGTCATGATTAAGTGTATTCATTGAGGAGGAAAAAAAGGAAAACATAGATGTGTGGGGGGAACACTGAGAGGAGATTCATCTGGAGTTTCTGAGGAAAGAAGAGTCTCAGCATGCAGACCTGAGAGCAGGACCAGAGGAACCCTCTCCTTTCTGCTCCCTCACTGCGATACAATGCCCTGCTCTCACGTGTGCTCCTGTCACTTGACAATGGCTATTAATTAAAATTATTACAGCATGGAAATTAGGGTTGTAACCAATGAAAATAGGAAAGTCACAAAGAATAAGTCCAAAAGCAAATAACATGTATTCAGGATAAAATGACAACAGCATTGCAATTTGTCACATTAAACAAGCTGACACCAAAATAAAAGTTTGGCTTCTTTATTGTTTGAGAACATTTATAAAACCACAAATGACTTTTAATACTTACTATATAATTACTATCAAATATAATTGCTCATAATTCATCATGTCATTGTGATAATCAATTAATCAATAATTTAACAATAAGGGAATTCATCCAAGAGAACATCCTGTCTGCACCCTTTGACTTCCTTCCTTCAAGCACATGCTGTCTTAAAGCACAGTTTTTCTTAGTATGTTAATTGTCCTCGTCAAAAATGTGTGCTTCACTTTTCTTTCAGTACACAACACGTTAGGAAGGATGTCAGGTGAAACCTGGAGAGAGTATGTTGTATCCCTTGTCTTACCAACAGTCAACGTTGGTTTATTTAGCTCGGGATGACACTGCGTCAATGCTTTCGTTATGGGGAAGTGTGGGTTAGAAAAACGATAGACGCATGGAGGGAGCATGAATCACCTGCTTTGGACAAAGTCTACGAGACTTGTGAGACCCCAGTAACAGTTTAGATGAGCTGGGCCCCAGCCTCTGACCTGCAGTGTACAGCAGACGCCACCACAGGTCAGCATCTCCTCTGGGTGCTGCTGACATGCGCTGCTTTATAGCTGTAACTTTGTAGCGATGAGCTGAAGGTGTAGAACTCGTGCCCGCACAGCTACGCCTTCATGTGATAAAAAATCTCCTGTCTTCGACATCAGCAGGATAAATCTGTGTATTTGTTGGTGCTTAAGATATTCTTTCCTCTTCCTCTCTCCCCTTCTCCTTGTCTTGATTGTTTTTTTGTTTTGCTACTGTGTGTCAACTGCTGTTGCATCAAATCAAGTCGGATGATAGAATATGTGTTGCTATTTAAATGCTAATTTTACCTCCTCTGCTGGAGAAAAGTTTCCTCTCTCTGGTGAGGTGACAGTAAAACAGCCAGCTTATCTGTGGCTGAGCTGCGTTTTATGCTCAGGTAGGGCGAGTTAATACCGTATGCAGATGACGACTGCAGTTGGAAAAATACTAGAGACAAAGCTGCTCAAGATAGGCAATTCAATTAACTGTCAAAATCAATTCTCTGTGGGTAAAAATAACGTATGGAACTGGTTCTCCTTCAATCACACGCCTACACACAGCGAACACTGACACAGATCTTTTAACTTTTATTCCCAGGGTTTCATTATCTCCTTGTGCTTATGGCCTGCATCTGTAAAGCGTTTTGCTGTAGCTGTGGTGGCAGCAGAACCAATAAAAACGTTGCATATACGATGCATGTATCCACACAGTATCCATCCATACAGTGAACCTCTCAGCTGTGTTTTTTAGTTGCGTTTTTTGCTGTGTTGTAAATAGGACCATATGTTTTTTTCTCTGCAATCAGCCCCCCGGTAAGCAGTGGATTGCAGGGATGTTGTTCTCGTCTCGCAAAGTCATTGCAGAGTTACACCAAGGAATTGAATCCCTGAGCAGCTGGGATGCATCTACTGCTGGGGGGCGGTCTTCTGTGTGTGTGCCACACCAGTTTCACTTATTTACAAATGCCAATCTTTTTGTGTTGTTTTAGCTTTCATATGTGGTGCTTTACCAACTAATGTTTGAGTTAAGCTTCCATTCTTGATAGTTTGTTTTCTATGCTAGAATCTCTGCCATTTTGTTTCTTCCGACGTGACTCTTTGCTGTCATCTATATTCCAGTCCAGCATCACCTACAGATATGTTCATTTGCTAAATGACATATGTTTATAGATGTTTCACTTACGTAAAAGTAGAAATATACAGTGTTAAAATAATTTGTCCTGTGTACAAAATCTGTCTTGAGTACATCAGTATTGACAACAAATTATATTTAAAGTACCAGAAGTAAAAGTACTTATTGTGCGCCATGTCGAGTTTTTGAATAATATATATGAATTATTATCATTCATGCGATCATGTGTTCATCACTGCTGATAAAATTGCAGCTTATTTAATTATTGTATTTACTACTACTGGATGTATTAACCTCTAATTATATATCATAGTTTATTTATTAGTATATTGATATGTTGTATTAGCTAATAATCCTTATCTGTAAAGTAATTGTTGACTCATTTTGTCAGATACATTTAGTGGACTTTAGTTGAGTAAAAAGTACAATATTGGCTTCCAAAATTCCAAGTAAAGCAGTTCACTAAATTCATACTTAAGTACAGTACTTGTAAATGTACTTAATTGCATTACACCACTGCATATGTTACGTAACCTGCCCACTCCTGTGTTTGTCCAAGTGGACTCCCTGGACACACATTCCAGATGATGGGCTGTTCCTTTAACTTGGTGTCTAACAGTGGGATGTTCTACATGTGTGTTGTCATGAGAAGTGAAGGCAGCCGTATCTGCACAGTGTGCATGTTCTTCATGTTCAGCTGTTGGAAGTGCATTACAAAGGATCCGGCAGCGAGTCATCCTGACTGTTAACGACTTAAGATAAGATAAGATAAGATGAACCTTTATTAATCCCCGAGGGGAAATTCAGTTGTACAAAGCAGCAACAGGGTAAGCGTGAAAAAAAACAGTACAGCAAAGATTCACACAGATCAATAACATCTAAAATAAATAATAAATAAAAAAAAATAATAATGATAATAATAATAAAAGAATATGAAAATAGGAGATGAATAAAAATAAGAGTAAAATAACTGTCACCATATACAGTATACATATTTGGTCATCATCTAAGTTATAAAGTGACAAGTGAAAAGTTAACATGGGTTGTATATTTATGACCAGTGATTTAATTGTATTTCTTTTTCATTATTAGCCCCTTATTGTGCAGCCTGATGGCTACAGGCACAAAGGACTGTCCGAGGCGCTTGGTGCGTTGTTGAGGAGGGATGAGTCTGTGGCTGAACGTGCTCCTCATCTTCACTAGCTCTGCGTGGAGTGGGTGGGAGGGGTTCTCTAGGATGCTGTCGAGCTTCCTCCTCGTCCTCCCTTCTGCCACCTCCCCCAGATTGTCCAATTGTACTCCCACTACAGAGCTAGCCTTCCTCACGAGCCTGTTCA
>NW_011349262.1:0-2220 GCF_000735185.1 Notothenia coriiceps | reverse complement strand
CACCCCCCCAATAAAGCAAAATTGCACGTTGCAGAGTGGCCTTTTATTGTGGCCAGCCTAAGGCACACCTGTGCAATAATCATGCTGTCTAATCAGCATCTTGATATGCCACACCTGTGAGGTGGGATGGATTATCTCGGCAAAGGAGAAGTGCTCACTATCACAGATCTTTTCAGATTTGTGAACAATATTTGAGAGAAATGGTTATTTTGTGTATGTAGAAAATGTTTTAGATCTTTGAGTTCATCTCATGATAAATGGGAGCAAAAACAAAAGTGTTGCGTTTATATTTTTGTTCAGTGTACTTACAAATAAATATGGGGAAGTGTAAGTTCAACCGTATTTGGTTGGAAAACATCGAATTTAGTGCTTGGTTGAAACCAGTGGAGGGGAACGTGTTTGAAGCCCGCTGCACCTTTTGCAAGCAAAATTAGCATTTGTTTTGCTAATGCAGCGTTTGCTAATGCGGCGTTAGCTAGTGCAGCGTTGGCTAGTGCAGCAGCTCCCGCAACAACATCGGGGGACCTCCGGGTGACGTTTGGGTCTACGTCAACCCTAAAAGCGGAGGTGCTGTGGACGCTAAATACCGTAGCTAAACACCAATCATACAATAACAACGATGAAAGATTGTAGCCATGAATATAGCTCTTGTCACTCACACTCACACTCACACTCACACACACACACACACACACACACACGCACACGCACACGCACACGCACACACAGTTCTGTGTACTGCTATGCTGTTATGTTCAGTCATCGTTCTTATGTTGAACATGAATACATTTACTTTGTAAGTAATTATGGGACGTATTTCTTCTTTCATAGCAATTTTCCTTCATACTTTCTTGCCGTGAAATAGGTCTTAAATTCTATTCAAAGTGGTCTTCAAAAGGTCTTCAAAAGACTTACATTTGAGTTGGTGAAACCTGCAGGAACCCTGGGTCTGAGTGGCTACCATAGTCCCACATCTGGAGATAAAACATGAAAGAGATGAGAAGTGGGATTATCATGACTTCTGAATGCATGATGATGTTTCCAATGTAAACACACTGAACACACCCTAATTATGTCACATTTGACTGGAGGCCATCTCCTCCCCTCATCTTCATCTGTGTACTCCAGCTCCTTCCTCCAGCATGAGAAACCTTAGCCTGTAAAGAGATCTGATTACAGCAGCAGTTTGCAGGCAAATTACACCCGATGTGTTATGTTACCACTACAACACATTGGCAATTCACTTTGCATTTCAGGCTCAAATCTGACACAATGTATTGATTTTGTCATTAGGGCTCTGTAGGGAGCAGGTGGTGTTGTAGCAGAAATGTTTCAGGAATATTCATAGTTCAATAAAGCTACAAGCAACCATTCTGTGGGGCGGGAAAATATTACACAGAATACATTAAACACATGGAGCTCGCTACCCGCTGAGCTTTTGATCATAACTGAGGCAATATAGCTCACTTCCTGCTTCTGCCTTTACCTGCAATAAAGGGAAAGGACAATTGTTGGTAGAGAAATTAGCTTACTACTATATGAAACTTAACTGATACAGTGAGTAAATGAGCAAACCAATCACTGTAAATAATGCATGCACCCTCAAGTCAAAGCAAAGATTGTTACTGCAATGTGAATATCTCATAGGCTTTAACTTGTGATACTTATCACACCTTACGATAATGTTGGTAAAAGTTCAATCATTTAAATGCAAAGTCCATCCATCCATCTTCTCCCGCTTATCCGTGGTCGTGTCGCGGAGGTAGCAGTTTCAGCAGAGAGCCCCAAACTTTATTTTCCCTGGCCACATCAACCAGCTCTGACTGGGGGATCCCAAGGCGCTCCCAGGCCAGCGAAGAGATATAATCCCTCCACCTGGTCCTAGGTCTACCCCTTGGTCTCATCCCAGCTGGACGTGCCTGGAACACCTCCCTAGGGAGGCGCCCAGGTGGCATCCTAACTAGGTGCCACCGAACCACCTCAACTGGCTCCTTTCGACGCGAAGGAGGAGCGGTTCAACTCCGAGTCCCTCCCGGATGACCGAACTTCTCACCTTATCCCTAAGGGAGACACCAGCCACCCTGCGGAGAAACCCCATTTCGGCCACTTTGGGTAAGGACTCATTCCCTACTTGGAGTGGACAGTCCATCGGTTTCCTGCTGAGAACCATGGCCTCAGATTTGGAGGTGCTGATCCTCATCCCAGCCGCTTCACACGCGG
>NW_011349261.1:0-3731 GCF_000735185.1 Notothenia coriiceps | reverse complement strand
CTTCTACTTACATATTGGGTCAATTAGTTCTACTAGCTAAAATCACTTTGCCTAGCGTTAGCTTAATAGCCAGTGTGGTCAAATGTTAGCTTTAGCTTTAGCATAAAACAACGTTGCATACACGTAAAACTCTAAGTCTAACATGGAGGATACAACTATGTAATTGTTAATAAGGCGTTATTTGCATTGTTTTCACCACAAGAGATGAGACTTAGCTATTGTTAGTAATAGTGTAAATTCACCTTAGCGCTGGCTTTCTGAGAGCCGCCAGGCGTCCGGTCCGCCATCTCTCTGGTTCGTTTAAGAAAAAAAGTCGATCATCGATTAAAAGATAGACGCACGCGTGAACTGGCAGGGGTTACAGTCGATCACCGAACCAGTGACGGTCAATTTATTTTTACGTTATTCTGCCACTGTTGTCTTTTATAATTACATTAAAAATGAACAAAACAACGCAAATATTTATGAAAATGTATGTTTTTGAAAGACATAACGAGATATAATGTTAAATGGTCAAACTAAAACTCCCATTTTAATTGTTTATCACAGATACTCAAATGTGTTGCTTCGCATGCATAACAATAATGTAAACGTATCGATCATAATATGTTTACCGTCATGTAAACTAATCTATATATGGAAAAATATATTTAATTAGATTTAAAGTCACTTTCAGTAACATCATAATGTAGCTGCTTAGCATACTTTAGTCCAGCCGGTGGTGCTCTCGCTTTCTATCGCCCTAAGTCTATCTCCATTAGTTTATCTCTATTAACATTAACCTTGCATATTATTGTGAAGACCAACAGCCAGGGGCACATTCATACACCTTTTAGAAGCCTAATATTGTTGAAAAATTGTGTTAAATTAAAAAGAAATAAAGAACAGGTCACTTGTTTTAACCACTCACCCCACATCATTACACTGGGCATATGTGTGTGAGATAAGACTGACTTTATTGATGTTTTCATCACAGCAGCATGTCAACAAGGCATTGCACATAATGTGGAAATGAAAAAGAGTTGAAAATAAACAAACATACAGAAGTCAAAATAGAATAAAAAGTAAAATGTATACATATTGACAGTGAAAGATCTGAAGACTAAAAGTCAAATATACAATATGAGGGGCCAACTACAGCTAACAACATGTTAAAGTAGGACATTATTTGCATTAAGTGTGCAAGAAATAGCATATTAATTAATTAGATGTAAACTAACACTATATACAGATGGATTTAAGATTCAAGATTCATTTAAGATTCAAAGCTTTATTGACATGTGCACAGTAGCTACAGTGTAGATATGGCAATGAAAAACTGAAGTCACAGGCTCCTCCAACAGTGCAACATAAATATATAGGACATAGAACAAATAAAACCAATAAAATAGTGAGATAGAGAGAGAGAGAGAGAGAGAGAGAGAGAGAGAGAGAGAGAGAAAGATAGATAGATAGATGGATAGATAGATAGATATAGATAGATAGATATAGATATAGATAGATATATAGAGAGAGATAGAGAGAGAGAGAGATAGATAGATAGATAGATATATAGATAGATAGATATACATACATGTGGAAATACAAATTTGACACAAAGTGCAATGGATGTTTTGCTCATTGCAGGTCTGAGGTATGACATTTTGGATAATCATCAAGTCTCAATATGTATTATATGGTATAAGTTTATTCATGCCACCCCTTCGAGGTTTTTCAGCCATAAGAAACTATGGCTGTTCCAACCTCTTTAATGTTAATTTTTGTTTTTTTAGTAAAAGCAGCAGGCTGAGCTCCGTCCCTCCTCTCCTGCAGAACAGACTCTATATTCATGCTCTCCAGGCTGCAGTTACTGGAAGTCCCTGCAGGAACTCAGTCCGCTCCACACAATGCCATTCATGCCACGGGGCGAGAAGAGAGCCGGGATCTCAACTATGTGGAGAACATGCAGTGTTTTCACCCTGTGGAGTCTGATGTTCCTCACACACATCTGTGCGCAGTCTCAGCGGAGGTACGACTTCATCTGCTTTTCATTTGACAGCTTTATTGGGATATTTACAGGGATTTTCTGCAGTCCGGAGAGCCTCCAGTCAGGACTTATGGCGCATTGAATATGTTAAACCAACCGCAACCTTTCATACGTGTTTATTTATGTGACATATTTTGAAAAAGCAAATCTTCCCCCCATATTTAGACCAATCTTCACATGCGGGGGAAACATCACAGGAGAATCTGGAGTAATCGGCAGCCAGGGATACCCAGGAGTTTACCCTCCAAACACCAAGTGTGTGTGGAGGATCGAAGTGAGTCTATTTCATAATCCTTAATGTGAGGTAACAGAGTACATTTACTTAAGTACAATTTTGAGGTAGCTACTTTACTTGAGTATTTCCGTTTTATGCTATACTTTGTACTTCTACTGCGTCACAATTCAGAGATTAATATTGTACTTTGACTACACTACATGTAGGCTATCTAACGCCTTTAGTTTGTTTTGCAGAATAATAAACAATATAATCAAGTGTTAAATCAGACTTTAGTTCCACCTGGAGTAAATCCACCAGCTACCCTGCAGTATACAAATTCATTCAAACTAGCTGCACCTTTACCAGCTTTGAGAACACTTTCATGATCAATCATTATAAAACATATCATATATATTATTCTGAAATGGACCAATCTGCACAATGACTACTTTTACTGTCGCTACTTTCACTATATTTTGATGATAATACTTTTTTACTTTTACTTGAGGAACATTTTGAATGCAGGAATTTACTGTAACAGACTACAAGTACAACATCTGAGTACTTCTACTTTCACTACAAGATCTGAGTACTTCTACTTTTACTCAAGTACAACATCTGAGTACTTCTACTTTTACTCAAGTACAACATCTGAGTACTTCTACTTTCACTACAAGATCTGAGTACTTCTACTTTTACTCAAGTACAATATCTGAGTACTTAGTCCTACTTTTACTCAAGTACAAGATCTGAGTACTTCTACTTTTACTCAAGTACAAGATCTGAGTACTTCTACTTTTACTCAAGTACAAGATCTGAGTACTTCTACTTTTACTCAAGTACAAGATCTGAGTACTTCTACTTTTACTCAAGTACAAGATCTGAGTACTTCTACTTTTACTCAAGTACAAGATCTGAGTACTTCTACTTCTACTCAAGCAAGATCTGAGTACTTCTACTTTTACTCAAGTACAATATCTGAGTACTTAGTCCACCTCTGGTAGCGTATTAGCCTGAATTGTAGGCACAAAATCACGCAGAGCTGCATAAATATAGACTCACAATGGTAAGTGGAAAATAATATTTACAAATGTGTACAATGATTTGTAGTTAATTTTGACTACTCAAGACACCTGACTTATACATCTTCAAAGAAAGACTGTGTTCATTCTACAATTACATGGGATTAAAGCAAAATGTAGTTTTACTTGTATAATACTTCAAGATCGTATATAAAAGCCTGTTTCTAAAAGTATCAACCATAGCGACCCGGTCAAATCCTTAGTTTATAATTTATAACAACATACTAACAAGCTATGGTCTAATTACGCAACCAAGTCTCACGGCATTTTGTGTTATAGTCATGAAATAAATGTAATCTATTGATTCGTGTTCACCAACAACGATTTTAAAAACAATGTATTTCTATTGGTAGGCCTACTGTGTTTCGTGCCTGCGTCTTTTTGTCCGGTCGGGTCTTGGAAGACC
>NW_011349260.1:0-4738 GCF_000735185.1 Notothenia coriiceps | reverse complement strand
GGTACGGTAGTACGTAGTACGTACGTACGTACGTACGTAACGAACGTACGTACGTACGTACTACGTACGTACGTACGTACTCTCTCTACGTACTCTCTCTCTCTCTCTCTCTCTCTCTCTCTCTCTCTCTCTCTCTCTTTCTCTCTCTCTCTCTCTCTCTCTATCTCTCTGTGGATGTCCAGTAAATGAAAGTTAAAGTGCAGTTTTCAGCCGTATTTTAGGCTGAAAAAGATAGAGGTCATTGTTATTAAATAACATTCATCCCTCGGCTGTAATTTCCATTAGGAGAGACATTTCTGATTATACAATATGTCCCTTAGATCAGGGGTTCTCAAATGGGGGTACGCGGACCCCTAGGGGTACGTTGGAGTACTGCAGGGGGTACCTGAGATTTATTTTATGTTAATGAAAAAAAAAAGAAAAAAGATAAATATACCAATTTTAGGAAAAGTAACAAAGTTTGAGCAGTGTGGGTTTTATATTAATAAACTAGAGTTACACATCAAAACACGAAATGTAATAAATGCAGTTAGCCTCCCTGTCAGAGTGACAAAGATCCTCAGTGAAGCACAAGCCCATGTTTCTTACTAAATTGTAAGTACAACTTATTAAAAAGATCAGTTCAATGCAACTAATGTCGTCTGAGTGTTATTGGATGATGTTAAAATTGGTTTGCCATGAATTTAGTGATGGATTGTAAACATTTTAATAGCATTTAATTGTTTCTCAGTTACAATGTTGTTGTTTTAATAAATCAGACACTGATGGTGCAGCGCTGTACTGTACCTCTTTATATAGGCATTTTGTCCCTAACAAATCGTTTTTGCGCTGATCAGGTGGTACTTGGCTGAATTTTTTTTTCAAAGGGGGTACATGATTGAAAAAGGTTTGAGAGTCACTGCTCTAGTTTATGAATGATGTTCCAAGCAGTTGGGTCTTGTATTGCAAACCTTTCTCCTACAAAACTACATTCCCATACAACTAAACTGCATTTCAAGGGACATGTTTCACCTTCCAGATCATAGTTACCACTTTCAAATATGTGTGGGATTGTAAATTGAAAGAAAACTAATACAAAAAACGACACGGTTATGTTTAAACTACTAGGTTGTGTATCACTAACATTAGGTTTAGTTAGGACACAAACACTTGAGGTAAAGTGTGATGTTGGTGTTCTGCATAAGAAGAGCACCAGTGAAACCTCAAAATCAAACATAATTCAGGACAAAGTGCATTCGCCTCGAATAACAATTGATAACATAGTTATTTGTAAGTTAACATCATCTTAGGGTACCACGCTGAGCATTGTACTGTACAGGTAAAAAGGTTATCTTAAAAAAAAGCTTTGCCTGAGATGTTAACAATTTCTGGATTTTGCAAACAAAACCAATCTGTGAGGACAAAGCAATGTAGTGACAGATGCGGGTGTTGTTTGACAGTCTGGATATAGTAGACCTTTCTCAGCGGCACAGCACACATTTTGACTTGTCAAACACTGCTGTAATTAATAACATAAATAATGGCTCCATTCCACGAAGGTATTTCCATTCTCAGGCCATTGTAACACACCTAATATAAACTGACCCATCATTAATGTTATGTGTTACATCTGTCATTTTTGTGCTATGAAAAAACATAGTATATGCTGCAAGAAATTATATCAACAGGGATTTATAAGTGTATACTGTATATAGCTAGGACATTGAGAGTGAGGTATAACAACGGTGCAGTTAAAGTGTGTCTGTATGCAAAGCAATGTCTGAAAAAAAGCACTTGAGGAGCTGTTCATGAGTAATAGCCCTGAAAACAATGCTTAACTCAAGCTGCATCCTCTTGAGCCGCCTTGAACACTTGATTTGAGAGTAAGAATGTGAGATGGAGAATTCAGACTGAATAGAACTCCACCAGGAGTACAGTATGAAACCGTCGTTTTTCTACAACGTTTACCGAGCATCAGTCAATTGTTGGTATGAATCACCAGAAGAGGCACGGATTCTACACTTACCACAAATAAATTATGGATGTGAATAATTGAAGAGCAGTTTATTATGAGCTCCTTACTTAATGCATCCTTAAATAAATAATGTTGATAAAACCCAGCACACTTTTGAGCTCAGCATTCTTGTGGTGATGTTGTTATGCTTATTTTAAGATTAAAATAGCAGGTTGTATTATCATTTCTAGCACTGATATTACCAACCAACCAAAGGTAATCTTGATCAAAACACACTGAGAGGATTTGTGGCAGTATCATTTAAATATTGTTAAGATTAATGCCTTACCTAATTCCATGGTGACTTACACTGTCAGTGCAAAGCAGGACAGACTACAGTATGAATTAATGATTAGCCAACATTAATTAACTGATGGCTACAGGACACCATCCTGTGTATTGTTGAACCACAATCAGTCTATAATCTAATCTACAGTTTGTTCTAGTATGTGCGGGCAGGGTCTAGACACAAACACTTTTAATCAATACTTATTACAATCAGATAAATGACAGAGATATTGAAGGCCAAATGCTCCATGGATACACACAGACTTCTGCTAACACTAAAACATGACATAAACTCCCCTAACATCAGTCTACCACAAAGCTAAACAAAATCTTAAATCTAAATCCGAATGTCCAGACTTTTCCTCATTGACAGGCTCAATGATGCAACAGTTGTCTATTCAATTAATACATAATAATGTGTTTATATTTAAAATATTTGTAGTAGTCCATGAAAGTTGAAAACAATGTTGGCCTCTTGTAAGTGGAACAGTGGGGGTGAATACATTTGTACTCCTGTCAATAATTTACTTATAATTTTAAAGCAATTAACCTCTATGGCATACATGAATTCTTAATCAAGCTTTGATGCAGCTGTTGCTTAGAATTTGCTCATTTCTGTTTCAGTGATTAGGTACAGCACCTGAGCATGACATACGCTGTGAAGAAAAACACATGTCTCTATTCATGAAAGAGAAAGACAGGCTGATTCAATTATGTCTGTGTTCGGATCTCCTTTTATAGCTTTCACATTTGTTTATATTCCTGTCTTAACTCGTATTATGGTGTCTAATGATATCAGGGTCACAGTGACAATGCAGATTATTTCAATTATACAGCTGTGCTGTTGGGGGATGTGTGACATCGCCCAAATACCTTCCACATGAAGCTTCTACAGTACATACCCGCCCCCTGAGGGTATTCTCTAATTACCCTGATAAATTAGTACACACACTAATATTATAACCTGGCATTTTGGGGATATATAATAAACCACACAATAACATTGAATAAGGGCGAAAAACATGCCAGCTGACACAAAACCCTTATGGCCCCTCACGCAGGCGACTGTCCCTGTGGAAACGCTGTGAACTACTTCATTATTATCTTTGAACCATGATCTTTCATATTGTATATCAACAGTAACATGCAGTATAAATGGCACTTCACATCATAGTTTTGTTTTGATTCCTCTCAAGTACCACTATGTTTTGTGGTAATGTGATAGATAGATTTTTTTTACTCAGACCAGGTACTTGTGGGCCTACTTATAAATGTATGTATCACTCAGAGTTTCTGTGACTTGACTTAGACATGCTTGCGATTATGAAAATACCTTTGGGGATGCAACTGGCTGCAAAACTAAAGGTAATAAAATAAGATACAACGTATACATTGAGCTTCTTCTAATCTAAAGTTTGGACAGGTAACACATCTGATTGAATCACAGATTAAACTAGAGAATGCAATTCCTGAAGAAATTGCTAGTGGGAATGCTTTATGCTGAAAATCTGACGCTAAACTGCTATGCTGAAATGTAATGTGTAGGAAGAAAGTGAAGGATTTAGATTGAAATGATACATGAATACATGATACTTGAATGTGTGATGAGAAAAGAAAAGAAAGTAAAAAAGGCTTGGTAAAGCAGCAGAATATTTGAACTGCAAACTTTCAAACTAACTTGATGGTGAATGATCTGTCGCCATGCCAATGGTATTTGATGACATCCAATAATACGCTTAGATGCGTTGATGGCTGCATCGTTACCAAACCTGTGAAGATTTGGGCCATTTGGAGCATTTTCACTGAAGTTATGAGAAAACCATGTTTAATGGCAGGCATTGTGTTGCCATGGCAACGGCATGTCCCGTAGATGTCTTCACAGCTGGACTGTTAGCCCACATGTGAAGGTTGAGCAGTTTTTGAACATTTTCATAGGAGTTATAGCGACATCGTGTTTTATGGCGAGGGATGCGTTTCCATGGAAACAGCATATGGTGAGATCTCAGATTTGGCTTAGAGCTGTTGAGGCATGGACCGGTGATATACAAGTGAAGATTGGGGGACGATTGGACCGTTTCCCTTGGACTTACAGCGACATTGTGTTTCATAGCGAGTGGTCTGTCGCCATGGCAACGGCATTTGATGACACCCCATAATACGCTTAGATGCGTTGATGGCTGCATCGTTACCAAACCTGTGAAGTTTTGGGCCGTCTGGAGCATTTTCACTGAAGTTATGAGAAAACCGTGTTTCATGGCGAGCATTGTGTTGCCATGGCAATGGCATTTGAAGAATCTCAAAACTGTCCCGTAGATGTCTTCACGGCTGGACTGTTAGCACACATGTGAAGTTTGAGCACTTTTTGAACATTTTCATAGGAGTTCATGTATAGCGACATCGTCTTTTATGGCAAGGGATGCGTTTCCATGGAAACGGCATATGATGACACCCCATAAT
>NW_011349259.1:0-4340 GCF_000735185.1 Notothenia coriiceps | reverse complement strand
GGGCAGGAGCTCCAACAAGCCGTGTAGGACAGAGAGTGAATACACATACTATACAGAGATGCTTTTTGAGAAACCAATGAGAGTTTGGAACATTGAACAATGTAAATCTATTCTAGTAGACCTCAACAATGGAACTATGATCAGTAGAAGTGGCCATGACACGGGACCTTTAAATAAACTACACGTGTTAATGTTCCCTTTTCATATTAGGATTATAATAAAGCACACAGAATTAGGTTCCTCTCCATCAGTGTCAGCGCTCCTTTCTGCAGATGTCTACTCAACAACAACAACAACAACAGAAACTCCACTGAAGCCATGTAAACATCAGCAGGACTTCCTGTTTATTTACATTTCCTCAGAGACGTTTCACGGGGTCCGCAAACAGCTGAGAGTTCAGACGCTCCGGGAGATGAGACGGAAAAAAAAGCTGAGTTTGTTTCGGACTGAGAATCCTGAAAAACAGTTAACAGTACTGGAGACTTCAGTGTGGGAGTAACTCAAAGCGAGGAGGGCTTTTGGTTTGGTGACTGAAACTAAATGTGAAGTCTGAACTACATCTAGGTTCAGAGGAGAGAGTTTACAGGTGAACGTTCATATGAGACCTTCAACATCTCAAGAACGGTGATGTTTATTAAACAAGAGCGATCTATCGGCAGCATCTGGAAACACTTTGTCGAGGCAACGTGGTGTCTGAGCCGAAAACATGATTAACGTCCCTGCTGCGACACACTGAGGATATTATTGTTGTTTTTGCAGAAAGCAGAAAGAACATGTTGTTGTTATCTTCTGTTTGTTTCTGCTCAAATTGAGGAATAAAACGCGTATTAAGCACAGATCCAGTCTGCAGTATGAGACATATTTATGACGGATTGAAAACAAAATCTATTTGTTTTCTATTGTTTTTTTGCTTTTATGGTTTATTAAGCAATTACTGTTTTCAATATCAATCCCTATAACATTATTCTTGATATAGAGACACTCAATACTCAATTTTCTAAAAACCCCAAGGCCACTTTATTATTAATTCTGTGTAAAACTGCTTTTCAAGCCAAAATATGTATTGAATATACAGAATTCAGACTAGTGTACTTTTTATATCCCAGACATTAAATCCACATTAATGATGATAACGTTTATTCAGTAGATTTAGAATATCATGATATTTATATCTCCATGAAGCCTCCTTAGAGAGAAAGGAAGCTGAGGAGACATTCAACTGTAAATAATATAAATAAACCTTTAACAAAACATACGTCTCTGCGATTTGACAGGATTTCTACATGCAAAGGCAATTTGATGCATTTAAATCAACATTAAGGCTAGTCTTTCGGAAGTTTAAAGTGGATGAGTTGCACCACACTGAGGTACAAAACAACATATGTATTGATGGTCCTCCTGCAGCTCTGCAGATTCATCTTTACATTAATGGATAATCAAAGAGCTGCGGGGTGTGGAGTGAAGGAGGCAGAAGAGGAGCTGGAGAGCGATGCTCCAGCACAGAAAGGTTTGTTTTTTAGCTTAAAAAGTCTCGATCACAACAACAACTCCAAACCACAGCCTCAGAAACACATGTGCAACCAGACAATTATTCTCATATCCGAAATACAAAGCTCTGAACGCCACAGAACAACACCCGGAGAACATGTGGAGAGCAGAGCTGACTTTAATGTGAGAAATTCACTCATTATTTGATCCTTTCTCACAGCTTTTTAGCCACATGACAGCTGGAAAAGAACCGCACTTGGATACCACGATAAAACACAAGAACAAAATAATAAATCCCCATGTGACTCTCTTTTACAACTGTTTGCACACTGGTTTGGTAAAAAAGTTAATCTGGGTCATAGTCCCCTCTCTGATATGTAGTTTATATTGATTTGAACATTTAAAAAAAACGGGATTTATTTAAATTTCTCGACAAAAACTACATTTTACACATTGAACACATCATGTAGCTTTCTCCTTACAGAATAGAGCTTGAATTCAACCCAACTCCACTGACCGCTATCAGCTAACAACTACAATCTAAAGCTAACAGCTAACAGTGAGAATCTAAAAGCTAACAGATAACAACAGGAATTGTAGCTAACAGCTAACAGTGAGAATCTAAACGCTAACAGCTAACAACAGGAATTGTAGCTAACAGCTAACAGTGAGAATCTAAACGCTAACAACAGGAATTGTAGCTAACAGCTAACAGTGAGAATCTAAAAGCTAACAGCTAACAACAGGAATTGTAGCTAACAGCTAAAAGTGAGAATCTTACAGCTAACAACTAGAATATAAAAGCTAACAGCTAGAATATATCAACTAAAATATAAAAGCTCACAGATAGAATTTAACAACTAAGCTAACAGCTAACAGTGACAATCTACAAGCTAACAGCTAACAATTAGAATATAAAAGCTAACCGCTAGAATCGTACAGATAACAGCCAATGAGAATATAAAAGCTAATAACTAGAATCAAACAGCTATAAAGGTACAGCTAACAGCTAGCCTTAACTAGCTCGCCTTAATTTTTCAACACACAATTGTTTTTTAAATCAAGCATAATGAGGAAAAACGGGTGAAAATTAAGTGTACTGTTTCTCAAATAGACATTTATCGACCATATTATTTTAATGTTTTTCAGGCCAAGGACCCCTTAGATTAAAAAACAATATAGCAGGGATCCCTTACTCACCAAATGTGTATTACAAATTGCACATGTTGGCCTTAAGGAGCCATGTAGGGCTAAACAGTCATTTAGTCAGTTCTAAGGACCCCAAGACACCCTGTTATTCCACTTCATGTTGTCGTAGAAGAGCTAAATCTGCTAGCAGCTATTGGCTAATGTGTGCAGTGTAAAATGCTATAGGTTTAAGCTAACAGTGGTAACTTGCAGAAAGCTGAACAACAGCTTTGTTGACCCTAATATCACGTAAGTTAGCTGTGTTCCTGCTTGCGTACAACGGTCTTTTTCCCCATCTAAACTAACAGAGAAAGATGTCAGCGAGTAAACAAACTGTAAATCGTCCTCTCAGGAATTCATAGCTGACGTCAGAAATGCTGTTTTACAGGATCATAATACGGGTGAATAATGGTGTGCTATAAATGCTTTATGCTCCTCCAGGGCCTTATTTTCCCTTCAGGCCCTGAACGCAGCCACAAAAGTCCTTTCTTTATGTTATCTGAGCATCAGTTTTGAAAGAAGCGCAGAGAAATATCTGGTTTCTCTGGTATCTGTTATGTGTTCGAATTACACTCTCTGTGCCAAGGTAAATCAATATATTTATCATTGTTCAGATACAGTCTATGGTTCAGATCCTTAGTCAAAGAAGAAATTCTATAGTCCATTGCAAGTAAAAGTCAGTAATACAGTACAGTTTGAGTTTTATCAGCTAAATGTACTCAAAGTATCAAAAGTAAAAGTACTCAGTATGCAGAACGGCTATTTATACAGTATTATATCATCATACAATATTATATAACTGTATTATCTCTAACAAATGCATGTGAGAGCATTTTAATGCTGTAGTTTTACACAGAACACTGGGGATATCAGTGCAGTGCTGCATCATATCAGATATCATGTGTTTATATAAAAAAGGAACTTGTAAGTATGAATGTCCTCGAGTAAAAAGAATGAGATTTGAAATATATATCCATATCCATAGCGATGTCACTTTGTTCCTGAACTTTGAGATTTTAGCCTCTGAAGACCATTTACATGCACAGAAACATAGAAGACACAACAGGAGAGGGAAGACCACACAAGTTACAATAAGGCCTCTTAATTCTGTCAAAATAATACTTGAGTATGGCTGTTAAGTACATGTGTCAGGGAATCATTCTGTAATACATGTTTACCTTTCGCCCTCTGACGCAGATGCTCTGCCGCTATCTCCCTTAAGGAGGGGCTGCCCTAGCAAGTTGTTGTTGTTACCAGTTTATGACCGGGCAGCTCTCGGTCAGAGATAGTTATTGTTGTGGGACACCTGGAACACATCCTCCTCGGGGGAGATGACCCCGAGCCATAGGAGACAACAAATGTGATTCAGTGTCCTCAGCTGTTTAGTCTCTCTATTGAAGAATGTTGATTATTACACTCTGAACTAGTTAAAGGTCCCACGGCCATTTCTACTGATCATAGTTCCATTGTTGAGGTCTACTAGAATAGATTCACATTGTTCAATGTTCCAAACTCTCATTGGTTTCTCATC
The DNA here is from genome assembly GCF_000735185.1 of Notothenia coriiceps. Taxonomy (NCBI): domain Eukaryota; kingdom Metazoa; phylum Chordata; class Actinopteri; order Perciformes; family Nototheniidae; genus Notothenia; species Notothenia coriiceps. Next base: position 133 of record NW_011349259.1, on the reverse strand, counting down.
CAGCATCTCTGTATAGTATGTGTATTCACTCTCTGTCCTAAACGGCTTGTTGGAGCTCCCCCCCCCGCTCTCTGTGAGCCCAGTGTGCTCTGATTGGTCGGGACGTTGCGAGGCTCGCTGCTCAGTGAGCTGG
>NW_011349258.1:0-5033 GCF_000735185.1 Notothenia coriiceps | reverse complement strand
GCATTCCAGCGAAGAAAAAAGAAGATCCCCTTAAAAAGTGTCATTATTGTTATCATCATGTAAACCAATGTCACACGATAAGGTGCTTGCAGAGAAGGAGTGTATGGAGGGGAGGGAGGTCTGACTGCTTTGATATCCTCCACGTGTGATCACAGGGTTTTTCCAGCTCGCAAGGTGCACATACGGATTCAAGAAAATACATTTGAACTTTGTGTAAAGACTACACTCTTGTTTCTTATTGTCAAACAAAGCCTTCTCTGTTAGTTCTGTCTTACTAAATACGTATCCAAGCAACAGAAACATTTGTTGTTTTTCTTATTGACCACACATTTCTCCAAAACCAATTCAATACTGATGCTGCATTACAAACACAGCAGTAACAGTTTCTGTATGTAGTGTAATACATTTTTTAAAGACCATGTCCCAGGTGCTGCACTGTCAGACTGTCTACTAAACAACGAGAAAATATGAGACCATGATATTTTCACGTTTGTTTTTTACACCCTGCATGACAGCCATACTTGATCTACATTGCCATTACATTTTTTGTGTGTGTGTGTGTGTGTGTGTGTGTGTGTGTGTGTGTGTGTGTGTGTGTGTGTGTGTGTGTGTGTGTGTGTGTGTGTGTGTGTGTGTGTGTGTGTGTGTGTGTGTGTGTGTGTGTGGAAAGAATGCAGAAACACAACGCTCAATGTTTTCAATCCTGGCCAGCTGACAGTCAGCATAAATCAGTGCATACAATCAGAAGGAGAAAGGATGAGAGTGATTCAGTGGAGGGGGATGCGGAGATGTTAGTGCTCTCTTTAGCTCATCAACCCCCCTTCAGCGAAATAATTTGTCTTGGGTAAATGCTCTCGTCTCCATGGCTACTCCTGTGCGTCCTGTAGAACACAAAGAGGGGCTAAAGGGCCGCTGTAGATGGAGGTTACGTCATCCCATTTGAACCCAGGCGCATGTTAATTGTATTTCATTCAAACAGGCCCCTCAGCTCATCTCACAGAGCTACCTCAGTGTGTGGAACATGACGGACAGGCAGCACACAATACTAGTGAGGTTCTACAATCCTATAAAAGCTACAAAACCAAGGGAAACGGTGAGGGAGGTTTTAAGGAGGCACATTCTCTTGGAATGGCCTTAAGGATGAGCGGGACGGTTGCATAAGCTACTTCAGCCGTACGTCCCACATGCAGCCTTGAAACAAACTCACTGATATAATGGGAATGGAGAGATGAAAAGAAAAGAGAAAAGCAGCGAATGTCCTATTATTTTTAATAACTCGCAGGAGGGAGGGGAAACTGAAGTTGACAGAGGGTTCTAGAGGGATTAGAGGCAAAAGTTTAAACCATGCTGATGTTTGTTCTGTTTACTATAAACTGTGAGAAGCCGACCATTAGGTGCATAAACAAAGTAGCAGTAAATGTGTGGATTAATGGATTGATCATAAACAATATTGACCCGATAATCTCTGATCTTGAAGCTATTTATTTACTTATTTGCTGGTGAGGGAATATCCATGAACTGAAAACAGACCCACTTGCTATGAGGCACGTCATAACTAATCCCTTCCTTCTTCGCATCAGGACACTATCCATCAGTCTGTCAGATTTCTCATTTCTGCTTGCCTGTCACGTTTTACCCTGGATTCCGCTGGGATAAACAATTCAAGGCACTGGTTCAGAAATAGCCGCAGAATCTGTCTAATCTGTCTCGACAAGCCCACCCGTGCATGGCCCAATTACATAACCTGATGTTGACTCCATGGGAGGAGAGAGCGCTGCATGTGGCCGGGAGTAAGTGCGACCAATCACACACACAAAAGCAGAGTCAACTAATTGGTGATGTTGTTGGAGGAGATTTCGGCTGTTTGTTAAACGCGCTCTGAGGGATTTATATTGAGCATCTGTGCTGTGACATAATCATACAGGGCCTTGCTCTCCTGAGCTCCCACACACAAAGATAATACCGCTGGTAGATTTAATCCGTCACTTGTTGGGTTTTTAAGAGTTAAAAAAAGGTAATCAGAAACAAAGTCTGATCGAGCATTCTCAGTTTCAGAGACACAGAGTGCAGGCTTTCCTGTGTTCATCATCACCACCATCTATCAGCAAAGTATTAATCCTCTACTTGACACCAACACTGCATTGTTAAAAACTCCTTTACAAGTTTACGTCCTGCATTCAAAATCCTATTGAAGAAAGATGAATGAATTGGTCAAAATGCTATCCAGTTCTCATCTCCTGTTGCTGATGTATTACCCTGATATTATTAGATTGTCAAACTGGTGTGTTGGCAGCACCTTACTGTTGAGTGTATTGTGTGAGATGGGTCTAACACACGTGCGTTTGAAAATCCATGGATGATTGTATTGGTAAAAACATGTAAACAGGATGAATGGCAAATAACCTGAAATGTAATTCTTGCAAATAACAAAGAAAATATGTCTTTGCCCCCTTATTGTGAAGAGAGGATGAAAGAAGGAGACAGACCCCAGAATAAAGGAGATAATTAAATCCACTGTCTGGTTTAGAACAAATAAATAAAGTTTGCAAAGTAGCATTGAGGGACAGTACGACACGGAGTGCACTGGCTTATCTGATAGCGGTCATGCTTTGTTTACATAGCCTTATCACTCAGGCCAGAGGACAGGATGAGTTGGAACTGAATCAGTAAGAGATCAAAGTCCATTTACCACCCAGCACATGCACACTTTTTTTCTGGAACAAGTACACATGACCAGCCAACTAAGAGCTTATGATATCAGATGTCTTTTTGATTAAAATGTGCACCTAGTAGCAGGTTTTAAATGCAGATTAACTCAATACTACAATTTAACTGGCAGTTAATGTAATAATGTAGTTTATGGGATAATTATTACTGTTATTTAGGACTTGTTCCTGCACTTCTCGATAGGATGCTGGTCAGGAAGATGTAAACATGGGACAACAATTCTTATTTCTCTGATCGCTTGAGAAATTAAAGGCTCCACGTAAAGCCATGTTTAAAAATGATTTTGCCAAACTTTATGTATACGTAGTTTGCGTAATCTGATCTAGAAAGCGCACGTGTCGTCTGCATGTGTTGACTTTAGGCTTGTCAACAAGATATGTGCACGAAAGGACTCAACTCAGCGTGTTTGTTTGTGACACGTTATGCTCCCCCAGCAATCTGTCAGACACTTTCTGTCGCTTATGATTAGCCTGAAAAGCAATTACATAATAAATAAATAAATGTTTTTCAGCCTCTGTATAATCCACTGTAGTCTGTGACCAGCATGTCTCTCAGTGAGGTGATGCAGCAGTGGCCGTAATCTGTCATAAGGGGCCTTAGTTACCGTGGTGCAGCCTATCGCAGTTATGTAAGGAGATTAACAGTCTGCCTGACATAGCTCCACGCTTCACACCGTTACAATGATGAGGTTTGTTGGAGCTGCTGTCACCTGTGTGTGTCACTGAGGACTAGGAGGTATTATATTTCACAATCGCATTAGGCAATCAATGCAAATTAATTCAGGCTCATTAATCACAGCAGTCTCGATTGTTGTTAGAATCTGGCCACTTGTTTCAGGTCACAGCCTGCCTCCATCTCCATTTTCTCTGCGGACCAAATTCTTGTGCGTGTCAGCATGGCCTGGGGACAAACTATTATTTACATGCTCAGAGCACAGAGTGTACCATCACACAGTCACTGCATACACAAACACTATTGATCTATCAGAGTAAACACACTATTGATCTCTCAGGGTAAACACAGCAAGTGTGCAACTCGATTTTGACAGGATAACAACTGGTGACTTCTAGAATTGTGTGAGTAACATTCTGTTTTTAGACTTCTCTGTTTCAGGGTTAACTTTGATTTAAACATTTGTAGAATACTAAGAGCTTTATTGAGTAGGTGTAACTGTATTAAGGGTTAAACTCATAACTTTATAACTTAGGGTTTAATGTAATTGGAAAACCATTGTGCCACTGAAAAGACAATAACAACTCAGGAGGGAGCCAGTCTAGATTTCCTTTTGAGGGCCACCAGCTGCAGAGAGTTAACTAATTAAAGGGGCGTGGACCCACAGCTGTGAGAACTCAGCAATCAGGTGTCCATTTTAGGTAGCACTTTCCTGGAGCGTCAGACTGACAAAGACATTAGAGTCCTGCGGGAGTCACGAGGAGGCAAATCCTACTTTGATTGAGCTAAGTATCGCTGGTGTTTTATTTTATTTTGATTTTTTAGCCCCTTCATGCTATAATCATGTGTATTTTCTCCATTCCTGTTTATGTGTCTTCTCGCAATTATCACTGGCCCCGTGTATCTCCTAATCGATATAACCTGCCTGCTCTCGTCTATCCCATATGCTCCACTGAGATCCAACATCTAGTTTCAGGGGGCTTGTGGAATTGCCAGTCAGCTGTTCCTAAGGCTGACTTCATCTCTGGCTACGCTTCCCTGCAGTCTCTGGATTTCCTTGCTCTCACTGAGACCTGGATTACTCCATCCAACACATCCACCCCAGCAGCTCTCTCCACAGCATATTCCTTCTCCCATACACCCAGACCCACTGGCAGAGGAGGTGGCACTGGTCTCCTGCTCTCTCCCAACTGGAGCTTTTCCCTCTTCAAGCTACCTAACTTCACTCCTTCCACCTTTGAATTCCATGCCGTCACAGTAACCCATCCTATACAATTAACCATTGTTGTTCTCTACCGTCCACCAGGCGCCTTGGGAGACTTCTTGGAGGAATTAGATAATCTCCTCTCACACATCCCTGAAACTGGCCCTCCCGCTGTACTTCTCGGAGACTTCAACCTCCAGACAAGGAAGATATCTGAACTAACATCTCTTTTAACCGCCTTTGCTTTCTCACTGTCTCCATCCCCACCAACTCATAAAGCTGGCAATGTCCTTGATCTCATATTCTCAAGGAACTGCTCTACTTCTAACCTCTCTGTAAACCCGCTCCACACCTCCGATCACTTCTTCATTTCATTCTCTCTACCCCTTTCCAAACATAACAACCTCATCTCTTCTAACTCTGCTCCTGT
>NW_011349257.1:0-4942 GCF_000735185.1 Notothenia coriiceps | reverse complement strand
CCGGCCCTCTGCAGAGTTATGAAGCCGACAGTCTATCTCGGCACTGCAGCTGAGTGTGTGTGTGTGTGTGTGTGTGTGTGTGTGTGTGTGTGTGTGTGTGTGTGTGTGTGTGTGTGTGTGTGTGTGTGTGTGTCGATGTGTGCGTGCTTGCGGACGTGCCATTATGTTTTCGCGACTAAAACGAGAGGGAGAATTAGCAGGTTACGCGGGTGACTAATACAAGAGATAATTTCGAGCCAAATCCAAATTGGAAATGCAGCTGAAATCATGACAACTGTGTAAACTGCGCAGCCGGCCTCAACCCGTGTGCAAATAGGGTTGATTTAGTAACAATAGCGAGTGCACATATTAAGATAATGTGGGTGCAAACATGTTAGTGCCAGCAAACGGATGCCTGGTCCAAAATGTGTTCAGTAACAGCGTGATATTCAGTAATCTGATTTACTTGCTGTGTGTTCCAACAGTGGGAGGATGAAAGGCGTGTCTGATTAGGGCTGGCAAACGGGCACAGTGTGAGTCAATGTGTGTGTGTTTTCATGCTTGTGCTTTGGTCACTCTCCAGTAGGGAGGTGGGAGCTACCCTGAGGCGGTGGCCGTGTTCCCATCCTCCGCGGCTACTTCTTTCATCTCCCCTCATATCTGTCTCTTCCTCCTCTTCCACTTAGCGCTGCAACTTGCTTTCCTCCTGATATCTCCACATTCACCTCTCACTTAGCAGCCGCCGCACATATCTTTATTCTTATACGCCAGAGCGACTTTGCAGCAAATGAAGATGTGTGTTTTATTTACATGCAGGCGATGCTCTGTCAGCTTTGATTATGACTTGGGGGGCCCCGAGGCGCTGTGGCCCCCGATACTCTGTCACAGTCTTGCAGCTCTGCAAACACTACAGGCTAGCGTTGACAGTAAAGCATCTCTGTCTTTACTGATAATGAGCTCTGTGTCCTCACAGATAGTCGAGTGCCAGATTCCCGCGAGGTGTGCCGCACGACTTCTGACACCAACAGGGCGGCAGCTTATTTCCTGAGCAAACATTTCTGACTAATAGACAGTCTTTAAATGTTAGACTTGATTAAATAAAAGTGGAACGGTGCCCATAGGAAATAAGGTAGAGCAAAGAAAGAGACATGTAGTGGGTGTCTAAGGAGTCCAGGAAGTTAGTCTGAAAAGTGTTACTGTTTAAGTGTGCAAAGCTTTAAAAACAGAATTCCTACATGGTGTACATCATAAAAACAATTCATTACGCCAAATAGCCAAACAGTGATGATAACCCGGGAAATAAGCTCGTAAAGAAATTGCACTGCAGCACCCATAGCCATTAGTCTGAATCCATTAGTTTTCAAATGGCCCCCCCTACAAGAAGACAGAGTTCCTTCTGACCATAAATCTACCTCTTAAAAGCCTAATGTGACGCGGAGACACATATTTAGCTAACAGTTTAGCGCAGTAATTAGCGTTTGTGAGCTCTGTGCCGCTGCCAAGTGCCAGCCGCCCGACATCTGTTCCTCTGCCGCCGCCGGGCCGTCGCTCAGCAGGTGGGGGAATGCTTTTGAAACGGAGTAAAAGGCGGACGTAAAACAAAGGAAACAAAGGTGTCGTAACGACCCCTAGTTTTTCGTTCCTCTGTTTCTTGTTTTATTTTGAAGTGTTCTCAATCCGCGTCGTATCTGTTTTGACTGACTGTCAGTGTGTGTTTTCCCATCCTTATTAGTTCCATCTGGTCCCATCAGCCCTTAAAGCACCTGACCTCCTGTTCACCTGCACTTGATCGCCTCATTAGATCAGCCTGTATTCAAATCCTGCTCTTTTCTTGAGTCATTATTGTATTATTGTTATATATTAGGAAGTTGTGTTCTATTTTGCTTCGTCTGGACCTGGACTGACGTAAAGGTATTTTGTGTTAAAGGTTTCTGTTTTCCACGGTTCACAGCTAAGTTTAAGGCGGCTAGGAGAAGGATAAGCAACTGGTTCTCAGATGGAAACCATTGGACTGTAAACAAGTTCAAGTATCTTGTGTTCTTGTTTTCAAGTGAGGGGATAATGGAGGGTGTTCGGAGTAGCGGTACGGTATTGCAGTCGCTTTAATGCACCATTGTGATGAAGACAGAGCTGCACCAAAAGCCAAAGCTCTGAATCTACCAGTCCATCTTCGTTCATATCCCCACCTATGATCATGACGGGATGGTCATGACCAAAACAAAGAGACTGTGGATACAAAAGGTCGAAATTGGTGTCAGGAGAGCGGCTGGAATCTCTGTTAGGCATAAGGTGAGAAGTCCAGCCATCCGGGACAACTTGGAGAAGAGCTACGTTGCGTAGAAAGGGGCTAGTTGAGGTGGTTCAGTCGCTTGGTAAGGATGCCGTCTGATTACTTCCCAAGGGAGGTGTTTCAGGCATGTTCGAAGGTATTCCCGGGACCAGGTGGGGGGATTATATCTCCACGCTGGCCCCCGAATCCCTGAGTCAGTGCTGGTTGATGTGGCTAGAAAAAGGGAAGTTTGGGACCTCTTCGACCCATCTTTGGATGAAGGTAGATTGATGGATAGAAGTTCCTTTGTCCTGCTTTTGGTACGCCCCGCTCTGCTTTCCATGCCAGGTGTGTTGTGCATATGGGTGTTTAAAGAGAAATGACCTCATCTTTCAGTCACCTTGACCCATCTCCCATCAGCTACAATTAAACCCTGAGTATCATGTCGGCCACCCACCCCCAGGTGTGGCCCATCATCTACAATTAAACCCTGAGTATCATGTCGGCCACCCACCCCCAGGTGTGGCCCATCAGCTACAATTAAACCCTGAGTATCATGTCGGCCACCCACCCCCAGGTGTGGCCCATCAGCATATCCTCAGCACATTCACACTGATGGGGCGCTTCAGCCCTTTCCTGTGTATATTGGATTTACTTCTCGCTCCGGCGGTGATGGATTTTCCATTTCTCCGTTTTGTGCCGTGTTGCACCATTGAGAGAAGCAGCGCATCAAGACTGTTGCGTCTTCTGTCACTCCCCGTCGCACACCGTTTGCCCAATGCCATTTTATGATTTTTCTCTCCATGCTTCTCCATATTGTGGGGGTTCATTTAACCCTGAGAACTCGTTGTTGAGGCAATACAGGAGGGGGAAGTCTTTAGAGTATGCAGACACCCTCCCTTTTTGTTTTTTCTTCCTGTCTTCTTTATTATTTTGCCAATAGCTTCGCTGTGGGCACATTTTCATTTCAGAGTTCCTGCCCCAACAGGAAGGAAGGGTGAGAGGGGGGGGGATTATGACAGAAGCAGAATGAAAGGGAGGGAAAGGGGAAGGTGGTGGAAAATAAAGTTGCTCTTATCTGAACTTGCCAGGAGCAATGCGCACACAAAGCTGCTCGGGAATCCAATTTAGTCTTTGCTGTTAGTTTAAGTGATATCAGCGCAATTAGCTGTCACAGGTCAGAGTGTGAGCCGGCCGCGCTAAGTGATTTCCTTAAATCCCACCAGAGGAAGCGTGAGGGAACGTGAAGTCACCAAGAAAGACAAAAAGAAAAGAAACCCACTCCACAAATGGACCACTTCTTTATATGCCCTGCTAATAAATGTCATTTTGTTTTTCTCTTGTCAGCTGCTCACTCTGGATTTAAATTGATTTTCGTCCTCAGTACGTCTACACGAGGGTGACTTTGAGACGCCGTCGTTTTATTTGTGCCTCGTGTAACTCAATTGCTCTGTATGTTGTTGTTTTTTGGGTGGGCTACAGAGGATCTCTACATGTCGTGTGGAGGGCTTACCGAAGAACTGTCCTTCAAAAGAGCAATTAGACAGAAGTACATTGCGGGGGAATAAGCTATAATTCAATTCCAGTCTTTTCACAAACTGTTTAAAAGTGCAATCACAAGACAACGAATGTGTGAAATGGGAAAACCCGATTAACTCTCTGAAGTTTGAGAATAGGGAACCAGACACAAAGCAGAAAGTATTCAGTTCATTCGTCATACAGAAACATTTACAAGTCAGAAAACACAAACCAAATGCCTTTAAAACTAATCTAACCCTTTCTATTAAATGGTCCCAACATTTGTTAAAACTATGTTAGATACAATTCACACAGATGTATGTCAAAGGGGAAATAATGGTACAAATTGAATGCATGTCAGCGTAAAGCAAATTGTGTTGCTGTGTTCTGTGTGTACGCTAAAGTGGGAATAACTCTGTCAGTTATTGTTGCTTACAAATACTGAAACATAAAACCAGAACACACTCAAAAGTCAACTACTGAGTAATTACGCTTTCTTTATACATTTTCTTACCCATAAACATTTCCTTACAGCCCTTTAAATCATTCGGCAAATGATTCCACTTCTTTACGGCAATCTGCTTTGAAGTGTACGTGCAAATGTATTTATTTATTGTCCCCTGTGATTAACTCCTCCCTCCTCCTCCTTCTGTCTCCTCCCTTCTTCCTGGTCTTTAGGCGAGATCTGTGCGTTTAACATCCAGGGTCTGGAGGCCCCGTTCGAGGCGGTGGTTCTGAACGGGACGTCCGGAGAGGGCCAGCTGAGGGCCCGGGGCCTGGTGGACTGCGAGCTGCAGAAGGAGTACACCTTCATCATCCAAGCCCACGACTGTGGCTCTGGCCCCGGGGGCACGGAGGTCAAAAAGTCCCACAAGTGAGTAATGGACATTCTGACAGTGTATCTGTGAAGGTTTGAGAGGTCTCCTATTATACTGTTTTTCATCAATATATTACAGGTCTCAGATATATACAGAGCCTGTCTCTGATTGGCTGAAACAACAAACAGATCATTGCAGCATTACCCATAATCCCCTCTGTTTCAGCCCTGTTTCCAAAGTGCTGATTCTCTGTCTGTTACTTTAGATGAAAATAAGGAGCCCCTCCCCACGCCCCTCTGAGAGACATTTGGTTAAAAAGAACTCAATGGTGCTCTAGGAGGAGATTCAGGTGATAAGA
>NW_011349256.1:0-2304 GCF_000735185.1 Notothenia coriiceps | reverse complement strand
CCATAGGATTTAGGAAACTATCTGAACTAAGGTCTGTGGTTGAGACACATTGAAGAGACGGATCACGTTTTGTTCTACATTAAATCATCAGCAGTGACCCCACTGGTGATTTCTGAAGAGTGGACGTGTCTGAGAAACGATGGTTGTTACCAAGTGGCTGAATAGGACTACAGAAGTCGTGGAGGCCGTTGTACGTCATTACACCGAACACGTAAACACTCCTCTAAGTTAGTTTCTGTTCTGCTTGAGAGCAAGTCCCTGCCTCCTGCAGACTGTTCAAACAAACGCTTCAACTCGTTCCATCTAGAATCTGTGTGTTTGAATATGGATCTGAAGTTGGCGTGACGTTGAAGTCGTGCTGCTGGACTCGGCTGTAGCTCCTTTATAGCATAGCGTTAGCATTTAGCTTCTGGACATTAGATTTATGATTAGAACATTATAAAAGTAGACATGTGGAGATTATCCTGAACTAAACATGCATTTATCAAACAGGTTCTTTTACACAGACATTATTTTCAGCTATTTTCCAAAATCCTCTGGAGAAATCCCGTAGCTTTTTGTCGAGGGAACCAGCAGCTTCCTTCAGGGTGGAACTACACAAATACGTCATCACTGCCTATGCCTCTATGGCCTCGAGTTGAACCTGTTTTATTCTGTAACCTCTAACTGAATTGATGTTTCCCCTTCCTTAACTTGTTATTGAACTTTAAAGGTTAGACGTCAAGACACTTCAGTCCATTTCTCGTTAACTAATCCAAATCTGTAACTAAAGGTATTAAATACATCTAGAGGACAACAAGTTACCTCTGAATTGTAGAGAAGTAGAAGTACACAGTAGCATAACATCGAAATACTAAGTAAAGTACCTCAACACTTAACTAAGTACAGTGAGTACATGTACTTAGTTACTACAGCAGGTAGTAGTAGATGCTAGCAGCCCAGAATCCACACTTTACATTAAATAAAGCAATCGTAATTATGTTTCCAATTTGTTCTGTTTTCCACTTAGAAAATAACAAAAGATCCTATAAAAATACCGTTGAAGACCGGATCGATAAGCAGTACGAGTATTATTACCATTAACATCTTAACGATACCCATCCCTAGTTTAATTAAGGATGCACAAACTGCAAACACGCTAAATGGCTCAACTTCCAAAATCCCTATTAACAAATGTTTTATACGGTCTGTGATTTTCACTTCCTAAAGTGACCACTCGATAACTCCATCAAATATCTAGGTTCCCTTAAAGCATAGATGCAACCGCACTGTATCTCCTACAGCTTTTGAGGTACAGCATAGAGAGGACAGTGGAGCAGAATCATGGCGGTTAATAATACATCACCATGAAGCCAAACTCTGCTCCCCCGCGCCACAGCTGTGGTCACTTCTCAGAAACTGCTGTCAAACTAATACAGATTAATATCTGTAGTTTGGGGAAATCTATTCCATATTTCACTACGAGTGCGGCAGGAAGTGTTCATTTGAGACTCTCAGTTCCCTTCTTCCTTCATGCATCTTTTATAACAGAGTTCACAGCAGGCGAGAGATGTGTTGTGTTCGAGTCCTCTGGGAACCTCAGACTTATGACCCTCTGCTGCTGCTGCTTTAATAATGAAGGAGGCAGCAGAGTTCATACCTTTAATATCCGAGTGCCCGTGTCCCGTTATACCAAGAAATAACGTGAACGTTTCTCTGAATATTCTTTAAACTGCACAGCTTTCCCACTTCACAGTACATTAGAGCTGTACCCGAATATCCGTTCGTTGGAGTACTATTCGGGTTTCAATTTCGTTATTCAGATATTCGTTTTGTTTGTTTTTTCTCAAATTGAATTTATTGAAAACTCCAATATCAACGTAAGAGCTTGTGCCCTTCGGGGGGTGCTAACACTTAACCATAAACGTTATCGTTTACTTTCTCTGTCTTTATATGTAGATATTACTTTTCTCCGTTAATCTCAGTCACGTTGTTTCCATAGCAACAACAACTTCCTGTCAACAGGGCTACCTCTCCTTCAAAATAAAAGCATATTCATACATAGGAACAGCCCTAGTGTGTTGTGCAGCTTGAGTTCTGTGCACTTCGGTAGTGCTAACTATCTTATAGCTCTCCGTGCGGTTTGTTCGTGCTTGGTTGGTTAGTAGTTAATGTTAGCTACCTAGCTAGCGGCGCCAGCTGTTTGTTAGTTAACGTTTTGTCAGCGTATAGCAATAGCAATGTTAAAACGAAGTAAACTGGATATAAAATCCCCAAACAGGCGAAAACCTACCAGTTTCCCCCACTGTCTCTGCCACCTCCCTC
>NW_011349255.1:14916-21572 GCF_000735185.1 Notothenia coriiceps | reverse complement strand
GAGCGACCAAGTAAGGAGACAGAGGCAGAACGTCTTGATACAACCCGGTGTGGGGGTTTATTCATCTTTCGCACATGGTGGACAACATCAAACTCTCCCAATGACTGTCTCCCACACTATTCCCCTCATCAATGAGCCCAACATGCCACCACCCTTTATAGACCCACCAATTGGACCGTACCATCCAAAAGGGGTGGCATGTGCAGAGATGGTCAGCTCAGATAAGGACCGTAGTTATTTACAATACACAGTTAGTGGAGAATGACAAACATCCTTTACTTACATTATATTTAATTACTGTATGAAAAGAAAAACGTTATAAACTAACAAGCCAAATGTACATGATAACAAATCACCCCTGCCTCCAACCTGCTCCTTTAACCCCATCCGGAACGATAACAAGGATCCGCTTTTTCCACGGGGACCCTTTACGATGACGGACCTTGGGACCGGAGACGGGAGAGCAGGCGGAGGTGAGTGTTATGATGTTGACTACTATAGGAGTAACTTGTACCATTAATGCACCTTACTATATCATGACCTTTACATGCTAAACATATCCTTTGCACATAATCTCAACCGCTGTCAATCTACACAAACCAACACTTTCGGCGCTCTCGCTGTAACTCCCCTTTCTTTCCAGGTGGAGCCGAGAGCCCGACCAGCGTCTGCCAGATGACATCACAATTTAATACGGTTGAATCATTTAATACACACTACATCAATAAATAGTATAAAATGTGCCAATATGCAATGTTTAACTCTACTGTGCAAATCCCCCTAATAAAGTGCAGACTGTTCACTAAAGTGCTGCGTGACATTTGTCCTGTGCAAACACACATGTGTAAGATTACCCGGCCCGAAGCCATCAGTCCATAGTAACTTCGTCACAAGCAGGATTACAGGAGAACTACACGTCCCATCGTTAAGACTTGGTGAGAGGGTGAAGCATCGGCAAAACCCGTCACATGTTTCACCTGATCTGAATTGGGGTGTTTCCTATTGTGCCAATCTAGTCAAGATCCTAAACCTAAAGTCAAAGCCTAAATGTAATTAAATCCACAATAGCATGATCTTTTACTGCGTTAAGAAAGGTGAAGCCTGTTGGTTGGTCGACAACTTTAGTCCAGATTAAAACACCTGGATTTGCATTAAACTTTTACAAAATCTTCCCCAGAGAATGAACCCGGCTGACTCATCCAGCGCCATCATCAGATCAACTATCTCCCCGAATATCTGAAAAACTAAAGAATTTGTTTTATTGTGAAGAATTGGAAGAAACTGCTTTAGGAATGTGATAGTAAATAAAGAAACACAAATACTTCTCACCCTAATTTAGAAAGAACATCATTTTACAAAGCGGGAATAGAGACTCAATGCATTCAATCTGTGATAACACACCTTTATGTTAGTGTGAATGAATAACAAGGTCTATTCAATGCCAACGCCTCGGTTCAGTTTTCTGACCTCCAGCTATTGCATGATGACATTTCCTCTCGTTGGAGTCCAATCGCAGCTGAATCTCTTCCTGATCATATCGCTGAGCAGCCGTCAGATTATTGTTTGATGCTCATGTGCCGCCTCAGCTAATCACACTCAGAGCTAATTACAGTCTCAATGCGGCGAGGAGACCGCGGATTCAACAATGAAGGATTTACACCGCAACCACAACCTCTGATTCTGCCGCTATACTGACTCATCAGACCTTTCAGTTCAAACGTTGAGGCCACTAAACGTGCACAGTGAAGACGGAAACAACCTGCAACTATTAAAGGACGAAATGCCCCTCTATCTGCACCACCAAGCACATTCCACCACTATTTCATTTGGGCACGATGCATGGATTTGATGCAAAAAGAAGCCTTTGCAAAAACAGCGAAGTTCCCAAAGATCAGCTAACAGATGCACATTCATAATGGGGTCACGCCCTTTCCCTGATCCTGGCAGCCTTTAGTGATTGATGATTAGTCCAATCTCCGCCGTTCAAAGAGGCCCTATGTAGCTTGGTGGGCTTTTCCCTCTCATGTGTTCATTAGGTTTCAGTGCATGTAAATGGTCTGCAGAGGCTACAATCCCTGTGGTCCTCCAGAGAAATTCACATTTTGCCCCGGGGGGGAATTGCATTGAGTTATACAGTTTGTCACGTCAACTTCTTTTAGAGAGCTGCTGCCAATCATCCAAACCTCATGGAGATGCACCGTGCTGCTTTCACGCCAAACATGTGATTAAGACATTATCTTGTCTCACTCTTTGGACCTAAAGTCATATTAGTATAACTTTGAACCTGCCCTTGCTCTTCAGACCGGCTCCACTGTCTGTTTTGAAATCCCGTCTTAAAACCCACCTCTTCTCCTTAGCATTCGGAAACAAGTAGATTGTTGCTTTTATTTGTCTGTTGTTTTTACTATATGGTTGTTTTTATTTTTATTTTGTAATTGTTTATTCTGGTTTGTTTTGTGTTCGTATCTTTTATGTGATTTTATACTTATTTGTACGTCTCGTGAGCTGAGCTGTGTGATATTTGATGTGTCAGCACTTTGGTCCGGAGGGTTTAAAGTGCTTTATAAATAAATGTGGATTGGATAGTACGGATCATTTATGTCCTAACTGTTTTTCAGGGAGATTTTCCACAACGTGTTCAATCAAACTACTTTGTAGAAGCTAATGTCTTGATTTAGACATCAGAAGGGCTCTGCTTCCTAAACAGATCAACAAGACGGTTCATTCTCCACTTGTGTCACCACTAGTTTCCAGCGGAGCCTCCTACGCTGCCTGTTTGTGAGAGCAGATGCATACGTGAGGCAGAGATGTGGATGAAAGAGTCAATTGAATACAAATAATAAAAAGGGGGATTACCAGCGTTCCCATTATTCCTCGTGTGGGCTAACTGTGGAGGAGGACGGCCATTCTCTGATTAGAAACCAACAGGTTAACATGTGGCTGTTCTGCCGCTGATAAAGAAGACATGCTGGTGTTTTTACGGAAGGTTTGACCGATCATCCGACAATGTGTGTTAAACAATGTGAGAAACACACGGGACGCTGCATTTAACCCGTTTCCTGGTCACCAATTGGTCCAAGATTGGCGTATCTCGACAACTGTTCTTTGTGTTGCCGTGACATTTGGTAGACCCATTCCTATTCCCCTCATGGCAACTCGTGAGAACTTTGGTGATCCTCTGACTTTTTCATGCGGCTCTAACATCAGGTAACATTTTTAAATATTGACTTTTGTACATGACCAAATACCAGCAGAACTAACGGCATTCAAATAAAAATCATTTTCTTACCTTCAAAACAATAGGTTCACACCATTCACCCTCAACGTAAATAACTAACACGTGTGACCAAATAAATACTTCACTAAGGTCTCAGTGTGATTCAGAATTTGGTTTTAATATTTTGTTGACAACGTAAGCTGAGGTCGGCGCTAATTCTTATTCGAGTCAAATACAGCAGCTAGGTGGCGTTACGCTTAACACTTTAACATTTCACGGATCCCTTTATCCATCAGTTTTGCCCCTTGTCTATTTTAATTAAATTAATTGAGAAAGGGGAAGTGAGAACATTTAACTTTAGCTCTCTGAAAATCCTGCCAGTTTTTCGGGCTGATGACATTTTCAATGGTGGAAAAAGTGTCTTGAGCCTTTAGTAAAAGGTTGTGTGTGTGTGTGTGTGTGTGTGTGTGTGTGTGTGTGTGTGTGTGTGTGTGTGTGTGTGTGTGTGTGTGTGTGGTGTTAGAGAAAGGGAATGGGTGTAGGAGGAGGGGGAACGTGAGACAGTGAGGGAGGGAAATACGAAAAGGAGGAGAGAGATTGTAAGAAGGGTATGAGAGAGGGAGGTGTGTGTGTGGAGAGAGAGAGAGGTGTGTGTGTGAGAGAGAGAGAGTTGGAGGTGTGTGTGTGTGAGAGAGAGAGAGAGAGAGAGAGAGAGAGAGAGAGAGAGAGAGAGAGAGATTTCAGAGGCTCAGAGTCTATGGATGTGTTCTCGGAGCTCCGCAGAGAGAGCGTAGTACCGGTGGATGTGTGAGAGTTTCCCCGGGCTGCGGTGACTCTCAGGCGGCCCCGCGGTGAATGGGACTCCGCCGGTCGGTCCGCGTCTGCTGGAGGAAACATGCGGAGCTGCCCGGTCCTCCCGGTTTTCCCGGTTCTCCCGGTGCTGATGCTACTGCTGCTGAGGCTCTGCAGCGGCACAAGTTTCCCAAGTAACATCCACATAGGTGAGTGAGTGGTGAGGGAGGGGAGGGGCACATGTCCTGCAGGAATACTGCAATATCTTATATATATATACGACTTTTTCATTTCCCTGTATTTCTGATCAGTCATGAGCATCCACATAATGACGCACTGAGGCTCAGCTTTACATCCCATGCATTTTGATTTGAATGTATTTGTATTTGCATTTAAACATATAAACAAAGCATGAAGCTGTTTTTCTGCACAGAGATGATATAGATATTGCTATTTTACAACTCTTGTAGCTTTTACATGAGATAAAATATACACTTTAACATCAAACCAGCGGCTGTAAGGCTCTCCTTTATATCCTAGTAGTGTTTTTGATTTAATTTGAATGCATTGTTATTGATGGGGACTGCATTTCAACATGATACAAAGCATGCAACTGGTTCGCTGCCTGCCCAGAGACTGAATAGATGAAACCACAATTCTGTACACGACTATGGGAATACAATCAAATGCAGTTAGGAAAATAAATACAGCAATATACAATAAACACATTGATTATTCACCGTAATGTTGTGAAAAGTGTGCACTTCAAATGTTTTTAGACATCTAGTGACTTTCTGCACCTGTGCCTATAATGCTGTTAAAATGCTATTTCCTGCCTGAATCGTGTTCATGCCCCCCCTCTCCTCACTCTGCTGCCTGCGGTTGGGATTCCCCTCAGTGTGTTAGTATTCATATATTCATGATGAGACAAGTTAAAGTACTCTTTTTTGTGTCTCTTGCACTTTGATATTCCTGCAGGAAGTGAATGAAATATATTATTATAGTGACGCAAGGGTTGTATCAGCCCCATGGGCAGAGTCACAGTCATTTCTTTTATTGTTGTAATTAGAATGAATTGTTTCAGCTGTGCTGTAGTCATTAGTTTAGGACCATCTAAAAAAAAAAGAAATCTGTGTCATGCCAACGTTCAGGACATACATGTAATGATAATACATTGAATTGATAGGGCTTATCAACAAACATTACTCCGTATTTATTTGTACGTTTGCTTCAGACCAACTTTTTGGCCATAAACGTTTGTAAATGTACATTTAATCATTAAAAATATGAATAATAACAATATATTAAATTAATAACCCACTTATCTAGAAACAGTGCATATCTTTGTAAATCATCTTGTGTTTAAGGTTCCTATAATAATTCTGTAAGACTTGCAGACTATCGGGGGTGATACTGTGTACATTCATTCTTTATGCGTTAATGTGTATTGGTGTACAGGGAAGCAGAAACCATTGTAATGCATTTACAGCATGAGCTTATGTGCAATGCATGTCCCTGCAGGGGAACATAACACTCAACATAAAATACACAAACTTTATGATAAGTACATACATTAGAATACAAAGGAAATGCACGTATTACTTGCAGGTGAATAGGGTAAAACAAGTAACTAACAGATATCACCATGAAGCTTCCCATCACATCACATGACATGTCACTTGTTAGACGCTTTTATCCAAAGCGACTCACATACTCAATACTGTGGGCAATCCCCACAGGAGCACTTTGGGGTGAAGTGTCTCTGGGACACAACGACATGCTGACTGCAGTGGGGTTTGAACCTGTGCTCCTCTGATTAAAAGTCCAGCACACTATTCACTGAGCCACAGCCTTCCCCACATCATTACCGACATTTAACACAATTATTTATTATATTACACGTGTTCTGACGTGTTATGTTTGAATATGCAAATGATGCATGATGTCATGCTAACGCTTGGTGAATGTAGGAGACACAAACAGACAAAGTTAGTAAGATAAACTCCCGATGTGTTTTATTTCCACCAGTCGGACAGAAAACATGAAATAAAGAAAACCATTTTTTTTTGCAAAAATACTATTTAAAAAAAATGTTTTTGCCTCAAAACTTAAAGTCTTACGTTTTTTCGTAACTCCAAAATAAAAAAATAATGATAAGGGTTTTTTTAGGGTAAGAGAAGTGTTATTGATCCCCTTGGGGAAATGACTCCAGCTGCAACATAATTCAATAATCAAATATACATACATGTATTTGGACTTTTTTATATACATTATATTATCCTGCAAGCACTATTGTTTTGGTACTTTTGGTATATGTTGATGCTTATACATTTGTAGTTTTTGCATTTAAATACATATTTTATTCATTCTCCCATTGTCAAGTAAGTATTAAATACTTAGTCATCAGTTACAAGTACTTACAAGTTAAATATACTTCCAGTCCACCTCTGCTTGTTGAGTATTAAAGCCTGAATAAAACACACGCCACATGATTAGGTCAAGTAATATGTGTTTTACGCACTCCAAAAACTGCTTGCACTATAACACGGTGGACATTACTGGAATATTATTAGATGTATGATTTATTCAAGGCGTTTTAAAGGCTGGGAGCGGTCCATCTGCCGGGACAGAAGGCCCCCCCCCCCCC
>NW_011349255.1:0-14854 GCF_000735185.1 Notothenia coriiceps | reverse complement strand
CCCCCCCTCAAAGTTAGATGTTCCTGCTGAGCTGTGCAGCCTGTGGTTGGTATGCAGGTCAGATTGTGTTTCCTGTAGAAATGCAGGTTAGTTCAACGTGATGCCACATCAGCACCGAGCCAGTGGTCCGCAGAATCACATTATAACTTCATTTTGGGAGAGTCACACTCCCGCTCTGCAGCTGATCCGCTGAATGAGACGCAAACCGGCCGAGGTTAAAAAGGGACTCAAAAGAGCAGCTGGAGGATTCATCTGCTGGAAAGGGTCTCACGGTGGAGGAAGTTTCTGGAGAGAGACGCTGTGTGAATATAGATACTGGATACAGGGAATCATCTCCACTCTTTGTTTCTGTTTCACATTAAAGCAGAGTTAACCGCCCTTCTGTGCAATACATGTGAATTCACTAGGATAAAGGCACCCCGCGCTTTGCCTACACATAAATACAAATGTCCATGTTTATAGGAAAATCTCTTTTTTGGGTCAAATGAACAAAACCTTGAATCTAAATTAAGCTTTTAAAAACAAATTACAGAAAAAGCGTCATCCAGTGGAGGAAAGTAAATGTATTCAAGTATGGTACGTATCAGTTTCACTTGGATATCTATTTAATACTTTCATAAGACTTGTTTGTATTGTAAACATACGAACAGACAAACAAACAAACAAACAAAACGGGCAAATAATAAAGTAAAACAATTAATAAATATCAGTAGGAGTGGAAGCAGGGGGATCCATCAATAATAAGTAAAACATGTAAAAGATCGTCTACTATTTTTTGGTTTTCATTATTTTTTTATTTTTTTGAGAGGGTGAAATTATTTATGGCTTTAGTTTTACTTTGAAAATCGGGGCTTTTATTTTGAAGGTGTATCGCCGGTGACAGGTGAGAGGTTAGCGGGGGAAACCTCTCCACACTAAGGTAGGGTGGAGTTATGGGATGGTGTATCAGCTGGCTGTGAAGGCATGAGGTTTGTCAGTATTTGTTTTGTGTGTTCAGTAAAAAATGACATTTGAGCGTCTTTTTAAACGTTTTATTTAAAAGGTGAGCGTAGCAGCCGTCTTCCACACCGGAAGTTTGAACACGTGAACCCGTTCATTGACTCAGTTATTCTTCTGGATGTAGACGATACTGTTCATTTATAAAAGAAGATTTTATATTTTATTTATTTATCTGTCAATATTTATGTTGTTTAGCTCAGCGATCCTACTACTGCTCACTGAAGCTGAACGTTACAACTGTTACTCCATTACTTAAAGAGGACCTATCATGCTATATTTGAAACATATAGGGCCATACCTATACAAAACATGTCTGTGAAGTTTTTTGCTTGAAATCCCAAACAGTTCATTGTAGCCATGCCTCATACTGCTCAAACCCCTCTTCTGCAGCCCTGTTTGGGTCCTTAGCTTGAAAAAAAGCAAAAGAGGAGGCGGAGCTAATGCCTGATCAGAATTCTACCGGAGATAAAGTTAAATTCTGCTCTGATAAAACGCCATCCTGTTTAAACCACGTGAAAGATTATTTCTGAAACAGTATGGAGCTCAAATGCTCTGAGTGTTAGCGAGGCTTGCTAATGTAAACAAAGACGAGATTACGTCCAAAACAAGTCAGGCATTGTTTCTGATAGCCACTTTCTGTGGGTCCTAACCGTTTCTCTATGACTTTAAACTAACTATTTTAATTCTTACTCCATTACTTTTAGCTCATTATTTTTAACTGAATTAACTGATCTGAATCCATCGCCGGTATGATAATAAATACATAAAAGTTTGGGGTCCAATATTTCATTTTATTAGGCTTACTGTGATAATGCATACCCCACGGGGCCTAATGTCATTTTGTTTCACAGTCTTCTTTCAGGAGGAAGGAATGTTAAAATAATGATAGTAAATAACTTTTGTAGTCATTTCTAACAATTGGTAGACTTCACTACTAGAGGACAATCACATTTTATCTAGCTATTATTTTCAGTATTTATTAATTTGTTGATTAATTTTATAGTCATTTGAGCATGAGAAAACTCTGAAATGTCCGTCCGGCGGTGAAATACTACGAAGATATTGAATTTACTGTAATGGTAAGACAAGGAAGACTAGGCTCGGCCCTCAATACTCCACAGATATACATAGCACGATGAGTGATGATTAGATAACTAACCCCCCCGAGCCTACAGGTGGAAGCTGGGGTGGTGTGGAAGCTGGGGTGGTGTGGAAGCTGTGGTGGTAGGGTGGAAGCTGGGGTGGAAGCTGGGGTGGAAGCTAGGGTGGTGTTGGTAGGGGTGGAAGCTGGGGTGATATTGTCTGGTTGGAAAGCTAGATGTCGGTGTGTTGTGGCAAGCTTGGGGTGGTGTGGAATTCTGTGTGGTTGGTGGTGGGATGGAAGATGGTTTTTTGGTGTATAGCTGGTTTGGTTGGGTGGGGTCCCTGCTATATATTAGGCAGCGCGGACGTGGGGAGGTTGCGCAGCTATTGGCAGTTTCTGCTTGTCTATTGTTTTTCATTGTTTGATGAGAGAATCTGTCTGGTTTTATTTTTTTTAGAGCGGCATATAAGGAGGGGCTCTGCTTTGGTTGGGTTGTATAGTGGCGAGATGGTTGCATTATGTATGAAGGCTTTTTTTCTTGTTGTTGAGGGGCTGTTATCTAGCTCGTCGGCTTTCGCCTCCTCTTGTGTGATCTTAAATCTGTTGTTTTCAGTAGATTGTGTTTATTCTTTGTGCTGCGTCTTTAAAAAGAAGACAGTATAAAGATCATTATTAGCTTTTTACTCAAAATAGTTATTACTGTATTCCTACTTCACAGGGAGAAGACAATGTTGTCTCATTCTAGTCCAGTATGTGTTAAGTATCATTATATTATTTTCACCGTGCACCCTATCTTATTATTTCTTGATGTGGGAGTGTGAGTGGCATGATAAAAGATGATGGTCTTTTTTAACGGCATACTGGCTAATCTCATTTCGGCGTCTTTTTTTAGTTCAGGGGTTTGTTATTTCTAGTTCCTTGTTGGTTGTTCTCTTATCGGTTGGCTGCATCTGATTGAATGATGAAGCCAAACTTTGTGACTCCTTTACGTCTCGTCTGTTGTTTTAGAACGGGGGGTTCAGTGGAGGAATTTTATATAAGATCATTAATAATAATTCCTGTTGCGAGACCCCTCCTCCAAGGACCCAAAGGAGTTCTGAACCAAATACCAAACAGTTCAGAGTATTTTAAAAGGTTTATTTTGTGAAGAACGGCATTTTACTTCGACCAAAATTGATGGAGTCCATCGTCCTGAAATCATCCCCATTTGTTGGGTTACTGCTACTCTTTAAAGTTCTTGAAGGGTGGAGATTTGGGGGCTTTTCTTTTTCGAGTTTCTATGGTCGTCGAACAAACTGTCTTGTTTGATCTTGTGGGTTAAAGCACAAGACTTTGTTTTAGGGATAACACCAAGACACACATTCAGAAAACCATTGACCTCCATACCAGGGGACAGGAAGTCTCAAAATGCAGACTCAATCCTGGGTTTTAGGACTCAACCCTGCACATATTCACTCAGACAGATGTTTCCCTTCACATTCCTCAGCTCTGGTGTTTGCGGCCCCTCCTCTGTGTCAGTGTTTAACCCCCCGCTGTGTCTCTCTGTGATCAGGAGGTCTCTTCCCCTCGGCCTCCCATGAGTACGAGGTGTTTCGCTTCGCCCTCGCTCAGCAGCAGGACATCCCTAAGCTGGTCCCTCAGGTGGACATGGTGGACACCGGCAGCAGCTTCGCCATGACCTACGCCTGTAAGTTCCCTGTCTTTATATATCTGATGCAGCACATTTCTTTCAATATTTGTCTTATTTCCAACCGTTACAAGGTGGTACAATACCAGCACAGAGCAAAACCCACCAAACTAAGGTGCCGTTTACACAAGAACAAAACGGGCTGGATCCGCATAGCTTCTCTTGCGTATAGCCCTTTCATTTAAACGAGGCCGTAACAAAACGATAGAAACGGACCCCACAAACGCTAACAAGTCCCGAGGTGGATAGATCTGCAAACGAAACGCTCTGGGGGGTCAAACGGCTCCGTGTAATCGCCTCTATACCATCATTTCCTGAAAAAATAACGATAGCCCCGCCTCCCCCCGCCTCTGCTGCTCACTGCTGTAGCATGGTCAGTAGCTACTGCTCGTGCTACTGACCATGCTACCGATGTTAGTGCAAAATCTACACCTCCTCGACCACAACCATCAGCAACAAGTGGACATGGAGAACTACATGAACTACCACATGTTGCTGAATCCACCGCGGGGCATAAACAGAAGGGTAGCCATGGCAACATTGCGGGGTCTTCTTCGCTGCTTTTGGTGTATTTTGTGGCGGAAGTTACAGCGCCAGTTACAGTCCCGGAATATGTACTACAGCGTTCTCATGCGAACAGACACGTCAAATGAAACGAAGACGTGTGAACGGAAGACTTTTTTGAAAACGCATACTGTGCATAAACGCAAACGTTCCCGTGTGAGCAGCACCTAAAACAGACCAGGAGAGAAAAACTAAAACAGCAGCAGCAGTAACAACGTAGTGCGGCACTCATGTGTGAATAATACTTGCTGTCATATTTACGCCCATAGTTATAACACTGGACCATCCCTCTGTCATGGATGCTGCTATCGGGGACCAGTTCCTAACAAACTCATCCAGAGTTCCCCCGTGTTAAAACCTCTCCAATAATGTTTTCAACCTAATAAGATATCAGGCAGATCTTAATGAAACCATTTCTGGAGTGTTGTGAGGCGAGAGCAGCATACAAAGCTGTTCCAAGAATGTGCCTATACGTCTACGTTCATAATTTGAGTCTTATCAAAAAACCGTTGTATGGATATCGAGGTATATCTTTCCAAAACACGTGTTCATCTCACGATAAACGGACGCCCAAGATACAATTTGAGACTGAGCTAATATCATAATAAAGAGCACATGGAGTCATATCTACTTGCTGCGGATGTATTCTGTGGATAACCTTGTATTGCTGCAGCTTTTTAAATGTCAAGGATATCAAAATGTATTTTTAATAACTATCATAGACCCCCGGCCCCCGTGTGAGTTTTCCTTTACGTAATTGAGCCAAATACTCTCTGTTGTATTCACATCCACTGACCTTTCTGGATTTAATTGCGTGTGTTCTGAATCAAATTGACTTGAATAGCAAAGAGTTGCTCACAGTGTTGACCCTGAAGATAATGAACACCCTCTTGGATTTTACAAATATCTCATAGTTTCTTTGCTTTTGCTCTCTGGTTCAGTCTCAGGAGTTTTGTCCTCAAACAACTCCTCTACTTTTTTCTTCAATTCATGAATTCATTAAAAGAATCCCTGCTTTTTCACCCGCTTTGAAATGTTCATTTAGAATGATGTCAGGGGAAGGAACCGTTTCAAGGCGATGAAGCTAATCTGTTTCTGTCTTTGTGCTGCTAGGAAAATTGAATTTCTGGGGATCAATAATGAAGTGTCTATTGGCGCATTTCCACTACAGCGCGGAGCTCGCTTTAAGCGTGCCGTGCCCGTTTTTGGTTGCGTTTCCACTTGGCGTAGTTCCGGCTAGCGGGTACTATTTCACCGTTTTCTGGCCCCATAAAATTGAGGTTCTTAGCGGGCCAACAACCGAGCTGAGTCGGGCTGAGTATTCTAAACTAGAGAGAGAATCGCTGGCAAGGGGGCTACAACGAGATGAACATATTTACTGTGATTTAATTGTAATACACGTTTCTAAATGATGCTGAAGTAACAGCATACTGATACCGGTTAGTAAAAACCATGAATTAATGCTTTGACAAGTCTGCAGACAGACGGCAGGAGAAACACCTTTCAAATGCGTGTTTTCTGAATGGAGATCGGCTAAGCTAACGCAGTATATGCTCCGACCGTCCACACTCACAACAACGGCCTACAGGCATAAATAAACCAGCGACTGTATTCTCCATGACACAGACAGTCTGTGGTTTGTACTTGTTTCACTTGTGTCTAGTTTCTGAACAGATATGAGGAGCTGTGAGCTCTGAATGCTAACAGCTAACGGCTGATGTTGGTTTTCTGTGGTTCTCATTGAAGATGACGTCACGGCTCCGCCTACGCTGCGTTACTAACGAGGCCTAGCCATACCGAGCGAGGCCCTGTAATGGAAATGCGCCATAATACTGATTGACTTATCTTGTGTCGGATACTTGTCTTAGATTTGAAAATGAGCGAATAGATCCTTTCTTATTGCTGTGATTGGTGCTGTGAGCTGGATGTGATCTGAGCACCCTGCTGGCCTCTTGCACTCTGTTAGGAGCCTTGTGCTGTTCAGGAGGACTGATCCTCTCCCCCTGCAGATTTATCACTGGATCTCAAAGGAGGTTTTAAACACTCCAGTAGAGACACCAGTTTTATTCTCTCCATGAGTGCTTGATGGGTGCGTGTGGCAAGTCTTGTATTGACATTTGTAGGAAATGGGGAGTTTCAAATTTAATCCAAAATGTTGTTTTTGTCTTTTTCGGCATGTGTTAAAAATGCTAAACAGATTAGATATGGTCCAATCAAAAACCCTTTATAAGCAGGGTACCATGTTGAATGTGGTCATGCTTACAGCCTCTTTACTTTGACCCTAGCAGCAGACACGTGGGACAGATAAGGGGCATAAGTAAAAGAAAGTTAAAGGAAAGCAACTGAAGAGATATCCCTCTCTCCAATGGAAATGTGTCATGTTTCTGAAATAAATATATTCAATTAAAAGACAATGAAGGAAGGTTTTCTGTTTGGATAGAAATTCAATGCAATTTTCCAGAACAGAAAATGTACTTCCTGTCCAGATGTTAGCTGTGAAATAGCTAGAAAGGAAAACAGAAGTGACCAAACGGATACTGTACAACTCTCGTGTCAATCCGTGATATCATTGGGCCCCAAAAATAATTTAGTTTGAAATTGGGAAAGAGACATTTTCTTTTTAGGTAAGCCAACCAACAGTACTAACATTAGAATTGCCCTTATTTAAATGTTTGTAAATACAGGGTGGGTTTTAAGGGAAAACCAGGCGTGTTGCTCTGTGGGCCCAGACGTGCCATGTTGGCTTCATGCACCACTGAGCAACTTGTATAGGAATGAACAGGGTCCCGCCTTTAACACTGTATCCAGCTCTCTGTATACATCCATGGAAATGTTTTTTCGTTTAGGTCTGACTGACCAAAATCAGAACAGAAGATCCAGCTTCTCTTATCATTTTAAAAGCAAACAATGCAAATATGATGTTGTTTATTATTTAAATCAGAAACTAATTAGGACACATTATTGCTTTGACCGATTCATTCAGATGTGGTGCTTGGTTTGCATTTGTATTTATTTATTTATTTAAATTAGGTTATTTTCATGGCAGACATGCACAGAATGATGGAGCTGCACCTGAGCAGCTCACCTGCCTCCGGACCCTGCTGACTAACCTCGCTGATCTCTATTCCATTGTTGAGGTCTACTAGAATAGATTTACATTGTTCAATGTTCCAAACTCACATTGGTTTCTCATCCAGCATCTCTGTATAGTCTGTGTATTCACTCTCTGTCCTACACGGCTTGTTGGAGCTCCTGCCTCCCCCTCCCTATGAGCCCACTGGACGTCTGCGAGACAGCGGGACACAGCTAAACCCAGCCCGAAACCAGCCCGAACACACACACACCCGCAGCCTGGCTGGGAGTTTGTGTGTGTGCTCACACCCCGACTCACAGCCTCGCCGCTGAGAAAAGATTGAGAGTGTGAGGAAGTCCGCGGATTGGTCCATTTGGGTATGGGCACGTCACTGTACCCAGGAAGAAACAGAGAAATGTCCAACGAGGCGTTCTGGGGCAGCATAGACAGGTCTTCTCTGTGTTAGAGTTTTACTCCCTACAGGGTGTACTTTGATGTTTTGTGACTCTGCAGACCGTTTACATGCAGAACAACCTTCATAACACACAAGGGGACGGGTGATAACCAGAAAAGCATGACATGGGCCCTTTAAGAATTTACTTACGGTTGCTGCATAAATAAAGCACATACATCCAGTTTAAAGCCCTTTGTAAAAACCCGTTGACACACAACAGACATGGCAGCCGAGAGAAAAGCCAATGGGTCACAGACAGTGTGAAGCCATAATGCGCCCCTTAGTCACGTTGATTAGAGCCTGTTTGACTGTCTAGTAACTTTACAGGTTTGTAAAAAGGGAGGTTGGATCGTGTCCTGCCGTTCACGGTGCTCTCCATCACGGCTCAGCGCCTCCTCCTCCCTCCATCCAGACTTCATTCAGCAGACTTGGGATCTGGGGAAAACAGAACTAAGAGCAGGCGGCTTTAAAAGAGCCCACAGCAGCAGTAAATGGACTGTGGCTCGGGGGAGCGTTCAGCACACTGCAGCAGGTTTACAATGTGCTGACCTCCTTTCATTCAGACGCCTTTATTACACCTGAATTCAACTCTGTACGTCTAACACAGCCCTCTGGTCGAATACAGGCAGGAGCACACATGCTATCTGATGTTTTAAAAAGCCCCGGCAGACAGAGAGATGCTCACAAAGAAAGTCTCCGAAATGTTTTAAATTATTCAGGTTTTTCATAGTTAGCGGTTCATTTGTATTTTCTGCATGTTTTATTTAAAAAGAACAGTTCTTTAAAGTATCTCAAGAACCAAGCAAACCCAGTAAAACACTTTAACTCTCACTTATTAAACATTTAAAGCATACTATAGTAGTGTTTATTCATGTAACTGCTTTAAAACATAGCTGTAATTGATAACCAGAGGAACACATTAACACTCAAACATATCCATTTCTTAATTCAAGGTCCACCGTATACTTCTCCCAGAGCTTTCAGCCTCAAGTTCATACATAATTGCAACGTGAAAACCAACCTAATCAAAGGTGTACAATGTAAACAAATGGAAATAACATGACGTTTGTGAAGGTTTTGACTTTCAGGTGTGAAAACGCCCTCAGAGAACTCAGCGGTGCCCGCCTACAGTTTGTTTTAGATTGTAATTATAATATATAACTATATTTAGTGAGAGTTTACAGCATCAAACCAAAACCAAAACAATCTACGAGATGAGCGTAAAACATAGGATTGTGGGTAGTGTAGTCCTGCAGGTCTTTCTTGATAGTTATCACACTTTCGATAACAGCATATACCCTCGCTTCACAACCAGACAGCTATGAGTCTACCTTGGATTGTTACGCCAACATGCCTTCATTTAAAACCCTCAATTCAGAATGTTAGTATATTGAAGTGTTTACACATGTGGAAACAGAACATCTGGGGCCTTTGGGTTCCTTTTTCTTCCTCTGTCAATTGAATAAATAACGCATTTCCCTGCACATTGGTCACTTGATGCCATATGGATTTGCATTTTGCTTTAAACTCCGAGCGAAGGACTGGGAACTGGTCCCCCTGACTGCAGCAGGGTTAGAGCAGGATGTGAGTCCTGGCAGCGCTGCAGGTTGTTTTCATGGCAGACGTGCTCCGAATGATGGAGCTGCACCTGAGCAGCTCACCTGCCTCCGGACCCTGCTGACTAACCTCGCTCCTATTTCCTCTCTTTACTCCTGTGAAGCTTCACTCTCCACACTCTGTGAAGTTTAACGTCATCATGTATTCACTGAATCTGTCCCCGCTTTAACCACACAGCAAATTATGGTCATCATCTTTTTTGAAATACTTTTTTTCTACGATTTCACTCATGTTTTATGCATAAAGATTGAAAATGTGCATAAAAACAAGCTGATGGAAACTTGCTTACTGTAAGTGATGGCTCCTGAACTCTACGTGCCACATTTAGCTTATTTTCACGATTCTCATGTTATGTCACGTTTTTAGTTTTGTATGTCTTGGTTTGGGTGTTTTGCTGTTCTCCCTGTCATGTTTTCTCTTGGTATATTGTCTGTTCCTTTTCCCTGTGTTTTTCCTCCTGTCGTTAGTTTCCCTGGTGTGTCTAGTTGTCTGATTGTGTTCACCTGTGGCCCTTGTGTTTCTCCTCCCCTGCCCGGCTGTTTCTCGTCTTGTGATTACCCCTCCCTGTATTTAGTCTTGTCTCTTCCTGTGTTCAGTGTCGGTTCATTGTTAGTCTTTCCCTTCATGTCACGCTCCATGTTTGTCCTTGAAGTTTTGGTCCTGGATTATTTACTCGTGCTCCCCTGTTTTTGGGTAATGCTAACTTTGTCTCTTGTTTTCTTTTGTCATTGGCTTTTTTTTGTAAATGAAAGCTCGCTTTTTGTTAGAGATGTCCCGATCCGATCACGTGATCGGGGATCGGAGCCGATCACATGATTTTCAAAAGATCGGAATCGGGAGGAAAAAAATCGGGGATCGGGATTTTTTATTTTTATTTTTTTAAATCCTTTTTTTTAAATGTTGTATTCAATGTTACAAAACAAAAATGACCATGTTCAAGTCTTAAAGTCATCCTGAGGCCTTAGTTTCGGTTTCAAATTACAGAACATCATGTATGTGTTGCTTCTTTGGGGCTTGTTTTCATAGACCTGCTTATTTCTCTCAAATCTGGCAACAGAGTGGGTGCAGTGTCTAATTGTAGCAGTAAGCTAACGAGTACTGAAAGCTTTATTGTGTTTTGATCCAACGCTGCACAACTGAACTGATCCAATGCTGCTGTGAAAGAAAGAAGCTATATCCATGTTGGATAGAATATCCAATTTAAATAAAAAAATAACCTTAAGGGACAACTTGAATGCTTTTTTTCTCTCTTAATGCATTGCATAAAGATCGGATCGGGAAAAATCGGTATCGGCAAATTGTCAAAATCAAATGATCGGAATCGGATCGGGAGCAAAAAAAGGTGATCGGGACATCCCTACTATTTGTTAATACTGCTTTTGGGTCCTACCTTTTCCACGCACCCTGACACTTATTGTATTTCTTTTTGTCATGTATATAGTTTACTTCTCCTGCATTATTTTATTACACTCTGTTTCTTCTTGCACTATTTGTATGGTTCTAGGGTTATATCAGGTTGCATTGTGGAGGAGCCTGGGACTTGTGATTTTCATTGCATCTCTACACCGTAGCTACTCTGTATATGAAAATACAGCCTTTTAATTGAGCGTGTACCAACCTCTTACTCTGAACCCCCCCACCCCTCTCGGTCTGTTGTTGTGTGAAATGTAAAACAGACTGTGCTCTGCCTCCTGTGAGACCGTGGAAGCAGAGCAGCATGGCGGCATCTCTTCAATGTGCTTTGAGCTGGAAAAACAAATATGTGTCTTAGAGCTTCCACTTTCACACTTTAATACAACACACACTTTTATCAGGAATCCTTCTCCCTGGTGACGAGGTCTAAAGGCCCGGACACACCGAGCCGATTTCGGCCGTCGATAGATGTCAGGCCGTCGATGAAGGTCCTGTCGCCCTGCTCAGATTGGTGTGTCCCGCCCCGTCGTGTCTTTTCGGTCGTGCCGACACCTTCCACGGCCGATTCACCATGTTGAATCGGGAGGCTGTCGGCAAAATAAATCACTCTGATTGGCTGTTCAGCTTAGCGAATCAGTGCATGAGAAGCGAAACGGAAGTGAAGAAGTCACACAGACGGCTATTATTTTACATTTTCCAATAACGCACTAAACATGTTTTCGAGTATAAGTCATGATGTGAAACAGTCTGTGATGGACGAGAGTGAAAATGGAACGCACGCTATACGGCCGTCGGCTGAAGTCTTTGCGTGTGTTCCAGTGCGACACATGGCCAAGACGCAGGAGACGTGAGGCGACACAACAGGCGGGTCCGTCGGGACGTGTTCTCTGCTGTCAGTTTGGTGTGTCTGGGCCTTAAGGTACAATGAAAACCATCTGGGAAATAGAAAACAAATTGATAACGGCCTTTACTCACGGCAGATTTTTTTTTTCTTATGCAATCAATTTGCATGAGAAAACACATATTTTCAAATAGTTGCTTTTGTTATATACGTACTTTCACACCAAACGTTAATACTTGCTATGAGGACATTTCTGAGCTTTTGCATCATGAATAAAGCTATCAACCAATCGTTGTGCCAAACAGATGAAAAACAACACAGTTTAAACCAATAAGACACACTTTATTACTCCTTTAAACATTGATAAAAGCACATTGTTCCTTCTTACACTTAACAACAAAAGCTCTTTACACAAAGGACATGCAGACGAGTATTCTATATGTCCCTGCTGTTTGTCACATGGCTGGTGAGTGAAGGCCCTTTAGGTCAATATATCAACATGTCGTACATGTCAACAGATGTAAGGATCTACACAACGGGGAAATGACATGAAAGTATAATATCTCTAGGGCTTAACGTTATTGTGCATGCACGACTTTTTGATGAAATAAACCAAAGGCCACATGGGCAAACGTTCTCCTTTCACATAACCAACAAATACGCATAATGATTTATTTTGGACTAAAAGCTGAAAGTGAAGGACGTGGAATGTGTCTGTGTTGACTCGGTATTTACTGTGACTCTGGACTTCTCAGTCTGGTTAGGAACACGACTCGGGACTTGAGTGCAAAGTCTTTTTACGACATGGTCCTACATGTAAAATAAATGTACCGTAGTGTAGTTACACAGTATATCTGCCTCTGACATATACTGGAGTCAAAAGTTACATAAAGTACATGCATTAACTTTATACTTTAATAAATATATGAATATATGCAACTTGACAGCATTTTACACTAAACAGTATTTTACAGTATTGGCAATATTTTACAGTATACATATAGTATAACAGTACAGACAGTATTTTACATCTGTGCAGGGGACGGTGGGCGTGGAGCTTCACACTGATCATATGAATGAAATGAACTGTGATCTTCATATTAAAAGCTGCAGCTGCTTCCACATCTGCTGCAGAGAGAGAGAGAAACACGTTCAGTAATCAGCCAACACAAGGTCGTGATCTGTGATGGTATTTACACTTTCACGTACTTCCATCTGTCATCCTACTGCTCCGCCGAATAAGGAAGCACTTCCACTGAGCTCTAAAAATATCCGTGATGTAACCTCATTATATCTGCTGCTAAAAATACTTGTTGTTTTTAAAAACTGTTATGCAAAACGTTCAGCCTAGACAATAATGACGATGAAATGAAAGCCCACGAGTGGAGGATGAAGTGGAGCTCATCTCCCCCGGGGCTAAAAGGTTGAATAGCCCTGAGTTTTACCAAAGTAAAAACTATAGCATTAACCGCATCAAATCATTCTGACAGGCCCAATAGCAAATAGCACAATCGCTCATTTTAGGGCTGACATCTTGAGCATAATCTACTTTTTTAAATTTAAATGTGTATGCAAGACTTCATATTTTATGCTTAAACTGATCTGAGTACTTCCTCGAGAATTTGTTCCACCAACTCCAGGGATGCCACAATACCAGCACATCTGTGAAATGCCACTATTCCTGATACCATGTCAACATACACTGCTTTATTAATGTTTGCATGCTTTTCTCGGAAGTTAAACGCTTCCTAATTCCCACTCTCATTCACTTCCTTTATATGCTGTGAAGAATCTTCAAAAAAATTGATTTATGGAAGTTCGACATTTCACAAGATTACGTTTGAACATATTGTGATAATGTTTCCTGAACAGAACGCCCCTTAAAGGTGACCTATCATGCAAAATGCACTTTTGTACGTCTTTTCTACATGAATATGTGTCCCCGGTGTTCCAGGGAACTCACCAAGTGTCAGAAAACACAACCCTCTCTATTTTCCTCCATACCCAAATCTCTTAAAAAGGGGCTGCAACGGATCTGATACAGACTGATCCAGATTTGAACACTTCTATGACGTCACAGAAGTGGCGCTACGGCTATTGGGCCAACTCCACCAATCAGGAGGAGACAGCCACGGACATTGCCTTTGGAAAGCGCTGGAGACGCTCTAGTACATATGCCAGGCCTGTAGATGGTGCTGTTCTCACAGAATCAGCCCATGATGAAAAGACAGTGTTAAATTGAGCCAAATGAGGAATGGTTAAAATGCATGATCTGTTTGGTATTTTGAAAAATAAAAAGTATAAATATGCCTTATATAGGTATGGTCCTACACTATGTTATTCAAATATACCATGATAGGTCCACTTTAATATAACTGAATGTAACTTGTTAACTTTTGCTCCTACTGCCCTTATTTATAAAATAAATTAAAATAAGTTTAAGATGGATCTCCTCCTTCCGATTTTAACGGCACTCATCTCGAAAACATGACCTATGGTACTTCAATTAAATTAAGTTTATTGGCAAACAGTTAAAAATACCGTTTGATCAAGACACAGTGGAGATATGGGATTATCTTTAACCCTCACTACCAAACGCTCCCAAACATTTGTTTCACCCGTCTGAGTCTCGGTTCAAAACAAGATATAATAAACTGAGATTTATGTGATGAATGGAAATAACTGTACAAATGAAAATGGGTTTCAGCTGCAGGACTGTGGAAACATTATTTCCATCAAGTGTTCAGTTTTGGCAAAGACTTGGTATTCCATAATGTTTGGTTTCTACAGTTTTCTGGACATTTGGTTAGAATTAGCGTTTTGTTTGGAAGAACAATTGGAAGATGTTTGTACAAAATGTCGCGGCAATATATCAAATAGATGTTGAGATATTTCAGTCTGGACCAAAGTGAGAAACGGACCAAAAATAATTCCTCCTTTGTTTCTAGAAATGTTCAGAAGTGACTAAACTTTGAGTGACACTCGAAAAACAACAGCAGTGGAGAGGCTCTCTGTCACACAGTCATAGTCATTGTATATAATGATACACACACACACACACACACACACACACATCGCAATAACTTCGTAATAATGTATGTCTAATAACGTAAGTTATTACG
>NW_011349254.1:3087-16336 GCF_000735185.1 Notothenia coriiceps | reverse complement strand
GGACGGAGCTGCCATCCATGGAGGACCTTTACTCCCAGCGGCTCAGGAAGAAATCCCTCCGGATTATAAAAGACCCCCATCACCCCAGCCACAAACTGTTCTGTCTGTTTGCCGTCTGGCAGGCGCGACCGCACGCATCAGGACTAAAACCACCAGACTCAGGGACAGTTTCATCCCACAGGCCAGAAGACTGTTAAACACCTGAACTGCTGAAACAACATCCACAATATTCATCTGGCTGCTACTTAGAAATTATTGATCTATTTACCTAATAAATGGTGGTTACCTTGGTTGGTTATTGGCTAATGACTACACAAAATCGTTATGACATCATAAAGTGGGCAAAACATCTGATCAGTTCATTTTCAGACAGGTTTTTATATAAATGGATCAGGACAAAAACGTGAGTGAATCTTTTTTCCTGAAACTTTCAGAATGTTTATGTAGAAAAGACATGAAAAAGTGGATTTTGCATAATAGGTGACCTTTAATAATTACAAGTAAGGCACTGACAAACAACCAATGTCAAAACTGTCAGATAGGCTAAAGTTGCAATTGAATACTTCAAGTCTTAGTTTACTGACTCTTTGTCCAGATATTTCTTGGTTTTATTCGTAACCTTACTCATTTTAGTATTAGTTTTATAATAGAAGTTCTTGTACAGCTGCTTGTGATGAGATGATAAAGCACTGCTGTTTTTGCAGTTAATCTTATTATTTTAAAGAGATGAGCTGTTATTCTATGAATTGGTATATACAACCTTGACAGAATCCTGTCAGAAATATGGCACGTATATTTCTTCTAAAGAAAGACTTCGACTGCAGATGATTGTTGATGTAGAATTGTTTTTAGGATAAATATACCATCCAGTTGCAATATCAATACAATAATAGCTTCAACACAAAGTTCCACATTAGCTGACTTGTTCTGTTCCAAGGCAAATTCATGTTTATATCTGTAACAAAATTGTAGGAAATAAAAAACAGATAAATTCTACCTCAAGTTAAATTCCATCTTTAGATGGTTTTACAAATATTTCTGTTAAATCAAAAATCTAAATGTGTAATCTTATATACACCATTCTCATGGAAGAGGTGGTCACTTGTCAGGGACATGTCTGCCAGAACAGCTAAAGTTTTAAACTGGACCTTAATGTAATGTAGATGGTGTTGTTGGTATTAGTTGCACCCATGATTATTAATTTAAATGTCTGCTTAAATGTATCAGGAGATGTTTAAATAATTTCTTCTTGCATGGTAAAGGAGCCTTTTTAAGTAATTTGTCTGATCCACTGTTCTCTCCATCAGCCAGACATCAACATGACTCTTCCTACAGCTGAACGCACTTCTGCGCTGTCATCGTGGTCTTTGCTTCTGATTTTTTTAAATCTATGTATGACTGCTAAAACAGCACAGTTCTTTTCACTCTATCCTCCTTCTCTAAGTCCTTATATCTGGACTCTCTTTTAACCCACATGCAAACTGAGTTGCTGTTGATTGAGGTTATAAAGTTCGGCATTCAAAATACCGTAAAAGTCAAATGCTGTAAAGGTCAAAATAAAGTTAAAGA
Organism: Notothenia coriiceps; assembly: GCF_000735185.1. Classification (NCBI taxonomy): domain Eukaryota; kingdom Metazoa; phylum Chordata; class Actinopteri; order Perciformes; family Nototheniidae; genus Notothenia; species Notothenia coriiceps. The sequence continues at coordinate 14,767 of NW_011349254.1, read as the reverse complement.
GACACCCATGCATCTTGAATCAAACACTGCAGTTTCCATGATACAGTTTTAGACCTTTTTGGACGATTGAATTGAATCAACCCAAATCACGGAGATTTAAAGATGCATTTAAATTGAACAGTATTTTGAATTAAATAGTTATATACCCCTATTATTAGAGAGAGGCATCACACATATTTTACAGAGGTTGTTGTGTGCTTAGTTAAAAGTGGAAGTGATTTGGGTTGACACAATAGGCTTTTCAGCTGTGTTTTTCTGTCTGTCCCATGCACATATTTTACAGCTGTTGAACTGATTGCATATATTACTGTAGGTGTAAAGCTATTTTGTTCCATTTAATGTGGAAAATTATGGTAATTGGGTAGGTGACCTTCACTTATTACTGTGCCTGTTCCATGGACTATTTGAAAATTGGACGTAGTCATCGAGAGTTCACCCATCGGTTTCTGAAAAGCTTCCGTGTAGCTCAAAGTGGTTGGTTACCAATGTCCCTATCTTGGCAGTAACTACTACACCGTATCCATGTAGTAAACCATGTATGCTGTATTTCATGGCACTCCATCTAAAAGTAGTTGAGATATTTCAGTCTGGACCAAAGTGGTGGATTAACTAACCATCATGGCTATCAGCCGTAGATATATAGCCATACCATACAAACTGTCCCATTTAAAGATCTTTAGTGACGGCTGAAATGATCAAAATACCATTTCATTTCTGACCCGGCCTTTGTTGACAGATATAAAAAGCAGTTATGCGGCTGCTAAAGCTCAGACTGTCATCTGCATGACAATGAGATGCACTTGGGTTATTCTGTGAATGACAGAGGCTGCTCTGCTATCACTTCCTGTCTGTCAAAGTGGATCCCTGCAGGCTGCTTAAAGATTAATCAACAAACACAACTCCTGCTTCTGATGTATTTTATTGGTTTATCTTGAATTCTGATCACCTTGCAGGAGCGTTAACATGCACGTTAATATCCGGGTATACCTGAGGAATTTGGAATGATTCTAGCACATCCTGTTTGCTGTAACGGCAGACGGCTGAGATGTTATGAAACCTCGCCAGTCATCATGATTTATTTGGTGGAGCTATTAACATTGTTTGCTCATACTCGGTTTCCATGGCGTCAAGGACTGTTTTTAGTTTGATTAAAGAGGGTTGTGATTGAGGTGTGATGTTGCATTGAAACAGCTGATCCCGAGGGAGCGAGCATCGGGACGAAGAAGAACACATGTTTCATTTCGAAATACAATTGTATTACAAGCCAAATTTACGAAAAAATTCCAAAAAGAAAAGTAGCCCTCCAATGATGAAAAATGCCACCTTGTTTTAGGATTTTCTTTCATTGGATTTACGTTTTGGGTGTATCCAAATCATGGGGCGTAAAAAAAAAGGCTCTCTTTAAGTAACACAGAGCTAGACAAGGCATAAGTGCTGCATTCATGTGTTCCCAAGTGGGATAATTCACTTGAACACCCCCTCAAGCTGGTACAATAGAAATCAATGTATCGTTTAATCATTATGAGAAATAAAATACAACAGTTTTACCGTCCATGTTGTTTCCACATAACCAATTAAAGATCATGAATATGAACACATTCACAAGTCTAGAAATGGGCTATCTAAGGAGCTTCTGAAATCTATGCTGCCTGAGTGCCATAACACTGTTGTCGACTTTGTCTTGACCAATCTATGATAAACTGTTCACTGTCGTCCTATCATTAAAACAAGAATTTGGCAAAAACACTATAATAATCAAACACTAACCAGGTATGATCATTGTACATTTAAGAGGGAGATAAAGTGCTTTACAAATGCAATACAAAACCATCAGCATGACATGCCAAACAATAAGAAATAAAAAAGCAGAACACAAATTAAAATCAATGGAATACATTTAAAAATATGTTGCAGTTCTCTGCTTAAAACACAATGCCATCATATTAATTACATCCATTCAGGCATGGTATTTATTGCATATCAGGTTAGGAAGGTGCATCTGCTAACACTTCACTATCTGCACATTTGGAATATAACACAAAGACAATCAGGATATGAAAATTATGTTGTCTTTGTGTTGGTGAGCTAACAGTCTGTGAACAACAGCCTGGAGCTTCACTTCCTGATAACACATTTTTCTTACTAACAATTTTGAGGATTTAGTGCCAGTGGGCCAGAGCTCCCCCGAATTTCATAGCAGAGAAAAAAACTACTTTTAATTACAGCATCTTCATAACAGATTCATAAAATATGAATTAAAAGACTCACCCCAAGTGTTTTTATGCATTTAATACAACATTTATTTTCCAATTGGTTTAAAACATATATTTTGACTTTCAACACAGATGTCGATTTTGTCACTAGTCAAGTTTCTTTCTACAAAAGCATCAGCCTGTAAAGGATGAAACTGTAGAGCAGCCTTACCATTTGAATACACCTTGCTCATGTTCACAGTATTACACTTACAAGGTGCTAATGACGCTTAAAAGAAAAAGAAGAAAAACGCGTTAATGATACTATTCAGTTCAACATATATTGTTCCAGTGGGAAAGAAAACTGAAATATTAAAATAATTATTTTCAGCTTAGAATATTCTTATTGTAAATGAATTATTTAAGTATTATTAAACATGTACATGCATGAAAGTATAATTAAGAGAACAATAAAATGCATTATTGTTTATGTTCATTATAAGGTTTTTTATCTTTTGATCCCTGGCGGGATTTAAGTATGGGTCTGTCCTTTTTTTGCCATCATCAGACAAAGTCCAGTCTGCACCTGATAATAATCAGCACTTTGATGTTGTTTATCCTTCGATTTTCAAAGAATATTGGCTGCAGCGGATCTCAGCCATGCTTTGCTTTGGTCAGACAGTTACCTAACAGCCAGCCAGTCAGACGTCTTCCCAAATACACTCATCACATTTTTCTAAAGGCACAAAATGTCTGCTGCTGACTCTGGATATGAATTTCTAAACGGGGACAAACCAACTGGGGATCTGACTCATGTCTGCGAAGATGTCAAGTCTGACATGTGCGAAGACATTTACAGCTGTTAAACTGTGAGTCATATCCACACTCATTTTAGCAAGGAATGAGTTTCTGTTTTTTTAAGAGGTTTGTACCTCTCTGTATAAAACCATGACAAATACCAACAGTCCAAGTTGTAAAGCTAAAAGTATTTTTTAGAAGGGAATAGGTTAAAAGAAAGATACATCACCAGAAGAAGGCAGACAGGAAGTATTTCATTTCATTTCAAACCTTTATTTATCAAGGTGTATCCCATTGAGATCATTGATCTCTTTTTCAAGGGAGACCTGCTCAAGTAGGTTCCACATGAAACATAAAAACATAAACAGAACAACAAAAAGGACATCATACAGCATCATTACAGGGATTACAATTTACATACAGTACAGTTAGTGAAGGCAAACCAGCCCTTGCATAAAGGGTACAGTGATGGGTTAATGCTTTACAGTTTGTCACAAATCTCAGTGCACTGTGATACGCAGCATCTAACTTGACCAGACAGTCAAGTAAACACTGACAGGAACACAGTATGGGCTCTGGCAGTGTTTAAGGACTTGTTAGTGGAAAATAAAATGTGAACAGACTCGGACAGTTACAGAATAACTCAATCAGTGCTGCCTTCTTTTTAAGTTACTTTGCTGTTGACATAGTTTCAGCCGTTGGTAGGCCATGGAACGGAGTATTTGTTTCTTAGCGGAAGCAATACGATAATTTATAAGTCAATCAAATAATTTTCAATTAATATTGGGAGTCAAGTCATTTGTTTATTTAGTAGGTGGCGGGGTAATGTGCAACAACGTTTATCAAGTAAGGGATATTGTGCAGCAAGGCAGTCATTATTGAAAAAAGAACATCCAATACATTTGACACAAACAGAACAACATCTTGAGGTTTAGGCAACAGAACTATTTGCCTATTACGCAAGGATCGTAATTTAGGTTGGTGATAAACTGCGTGAAAATATGAGAAAAACCTATTTTGTGTAGCAGGCCCCCTTACGACCCATATTTAAAACGGTCATATCATCTGATAGTATTTCAATGGGGGGAGATCAATTCCTTGGCCACTTGATCGCAGTGGAACAAGCTGTTAACAGAACACTGACATGTCATCACCTCAATGTGATACATTATTATTCAGGTTTGAGGCAAAGGGATTGTTTTGCAGCACTAAACGTAGGAGCTGGATCTATGGTGATCATTGTGGAATCATTGATTTGGCAATAAATAATATGACAAGTACTATGCCAAACACTGAGCAAGGATTGATGAAGAACCAGTGTTTTCCTAGACTTTCTCTTTTGTATCTGTTATAATTGGCTGTGCAGTGGTTTGGTGTCTTATCCAAGGATCTCTTTTGGCCTGCTCTCGGTTGCATTTGTTCCACAATTTCTGCCTGCGTGGTCGGAAGATGCTTTGGGTGGTGATTGTCTCTATTGACTGAAGACATATTTCTATCCTTGAATATGGTTTTTCTTTTAGTTTACCTTGTTTGGAAAAATATGTTTTCTTTATTTTTATCCCCTTGCTTAAGAAGGGAAGTGTCAATTTAAAGCTTAGTGTTTGACTTGTGATGGTGGAAGAGTTTTGATTTAGTCTTTGTGTGTCGACTCCACTGCGCTGTGATTGACAGGAGATTATTGGTTGAAAACATGGAAATCAGACAGGCAGAAGGCAGAGGAAGCCCCGCTGGTGAATTTTAAAAGAAACCTGAAGCGTCAGAAGTTTTTCCATATGAGCAGGTGACCTTGAAAGTCCTTTTTGTCTCTTCAACACCTAGATTCATCAGTATGCTTCAGGATCCTCTCAAGATCCTGAAGAAAGCTTTGAGAGTGAGATCTGCAGGTTTATATTCTTCTAGGTCTGAACAAGAAAACAGTTTTACCAATAAAAAAAAAAGATGATTATTGAATTTCAACAAAAGAATATAGTCAAATAAAATGTTTTATTAAAGGGGACCTATCATGCAAAATACACTTTTGTACATCTTCTATACATGAATATGTGTCCCCGGTGTGTCACAGAACTCACCAAGTGTCAGAAAACACAACCCTCTCTCTTTTCCTCCATACCCAAATCTCTATAAACGGGGCTGCAACGGAGCTGATACAGATTAGAATTTTCTGACGTCAGAAAAGGGATGCTCCGCCTATATGGGCAATCCTCCACCTATCAGGGGAATGGGGGGTTGGGCCACCGCCGGCCATTGCCGCTCAAAAGCGCTGGAGACGCTGTAGTACATATGCCAGGCCTGTAAGTGGCGCTGTAGTCTGCCACAAAAGCAGCGAAGAAGACTTCCCGCGCATGGTTGCCATGGCTCCCATGGTTGCCATGGTTGCCCTTCTGTTTAGTCTCCGCTGTGGCTCTTTTTCTCCCTCCCCGAGGCAAGCGTTTGCTCCTGTAATTCAATGCAATCCCTCCCCGTAGAGGCAAGCACTGTAATTCTCTCCGGTAGTCCACCAGCAGATGACAAACACCCACCTCTCCGCCTCTTCCAAAGGAACGAGGGGACCGTGCGGCAGAGTTTCAGTTAGATTTTTTTTTGCCGGTCAAAAGGTCCAAAATTAGAAAAGTGCCGGTCAAATTTCTTCTTTGTTATTTATTGAGCTTTAAAACAAATGAATAACGACTCTATATAAATATATATAAGAATAATACACGGAGGACGGAGCCTCTCTTTTCCTCCCCCTCTTCTGAGAGCCCAGCAGCTGATCTCTGAGCACGCTCCCCTCTCCTGCAGGGGGGCGTGGTCAGCTGCATCTCATTTGCACTAAAGCTACGTCACAGAATCAGCCCTTTGCAAAAACAGGGCTGGAAAAGAGCAAATAGAGCGAAATTAGGCATGGCTAAAATGGAGGATCTGTTTGGTATTTTGAAAAAAAAAATTCAAAGACATGTTTTGTATAGGTATGGCCCTACAATATATTTGTCAAATATAGCAAGATAGGTGCACTTTAAGTAATTCCAATATTTTGTCTATGTCGTATTGATTCAAATTCATATTACTATGAAGGTGCTTAAGATTCAACTTGTTTGCTTGGCAGAAATGTACTACTGATCAGTAATTTTTTTTGCGAGTATATCAAAAAAAATTAAGAGACCACTCCAAAAATGTCTTATACCTCAATCTCTACATGTATGGCCACCATTCCATTCCAGCCTATGTTGAATTCCAACACAGATAAATGTTGTCAGTAGTTTATCAAATGTAAAAGAAAATGTGAATTGTACTCAAACACATAGCTAGAAATACTAACACCAGAGAAACTGATAAGGCTGCAGTAGTCTCTTCATTTTTTCCAGAGATGTATTTCAACACCTTCAGCATCGCGTTGTTTGATTCCGATGAGAACGGCACATTCCACCAATTGCGGCCATCTTGAGAAAAGGTGCTGCACCCAGCATATTTCTGTGTGCTCCGCTTTTTGTGCGGACGCTCTGAGCGATTCAAGTTGAAAATACTACTTAATTTGGATGAAAAGCTTGTTTTTCAGATACTATCATTACAAAGACCGAAAAACCCTGTATGTTGCTTCTGGTGGGTGTATGCTTTTTATGGTTCTCCTTTTTCGCTCATTCGTAAAAAGTGTGAGAGCCATAGTCTTCCGGTTGGTGCTCATGGTGAAAAAACAATGTCAAACAAATGTGTGGTCACACAAACAGATGATAACATGCCAGGGGGCGATGCTGGTTTGTCATACAACAGCTGTGATGCTTTGTGGAGATATCATAGTCATAGGAAAGATAAAAAACAGCCGGAAATGCTTTTCTGATAAAACGCTCGGTTGAGGCTCTCCCCAGCGCCCTGCCAGCACCTTTCTTGCCAAAAAAAAGCACTACAGTATGTACCACATGTGGACATAGACACTTGGAAAGGTATGGTCAATGTTAAGCCAACAGAAGCACTTTACAGATTCTTGCTGTTTTTGTATCTTCATGCTTGATTAACTTCCATGTTGTTTTCGATAATCGTGTCAGCTGAATGTAATGTGTAACCAGTGCTAAAGTTACAGGTTCATCAATAAAAAGATTTATAACTGCATCATCAGAGATATGTGATAGAGACTAAAATGCAAGCATTTGTTCAATATATTGGTATTTTGTATTTATTTAAAAAAAAAAAGATTTCCATTGAATTGGTACTTAGACATAAGTTCAGATACAAGAGAAGAACAACAATTGCACATATAGTTACCGGGCGCGTGACAGTATTATTCTTAGGCGAGGCACAAAAGTGTGTTTTCAGAGCAGTACAGCTCATGTGGATGCTGACAGTCCATTAGGTATCAAAGAATCAATGCCAGCCAGTGTGAAAGGGCTTCATGGTACGATGGTTCGCCCACAAGCTCCACTCTGGCAGGTTTTCCTCTGCATTCATTCACCATAGCCTTCACTGCTGAAGGAAACGGAGAAATACAGAAAACAGCCATCGTCTGACGTTACCTTCCAAGAATAACCTCGTATACTCTCCTCTCTCGCCTTTCATATTTTATTTATCTGCAGCTTTCCTAAAATGCCGTTCCCTTCTACACAGGGGATCTAGTTCTCTCATCTGAAATCAGATTTTCATACGGTAATATACGGGGACAATTGAAAGCTGCTAGTATGTATATATAAAGTCTTATTTAAAATGTGTCCAGATATCTTGTTGAGCATCATAATGGCCTACAAGCATCTGTAGCACTAAATTGTATGCAAGTTATTTTTTATCCAGAAATACTTAAATAAAACACAACTCCTTTTTTGTCTGCTATGGTTTAACACCAACGTTTCGCATACATGGTTTTAAAACAGCCTCAGGCAAACTCTGTTCTCATGTCGGAGGGATGTAAGTCCCCCTGGAAATGTCTGAAGGTGTTTCCAGAAGCAAAGCTAATTCTTAACAAATGTAGTTGTTCTCCAGACCATGCATACACATTGATTGTTTGTTTAACCTTGTGAATTGGTTGGATATTTACGTGAAAAAAACTTGTATATGTTTATTTTAGTATTACTATATTTAGTATATGTTTAGGAAAATATCATGGTTTGTGTTTCAACGGGTACATCTGTTATGGAATTAAGCTCCATGCTTAAAGTAATCTATGTAACGTATGTGCCGTGGTTATTTAAGTCATGCAATATGTGACAAATTAAGTCTGTTACATAAGTTAACTGATGTAAGTTAAGTTTGAGTTTCACATAGGGCAGGACTAGAGTGTTAAAAATCCTGTGTTTGTATGGACTCTGTTTTTTCTATATTTCGTATAGTCGATTTACGCGCTAAGTCAAAAATAAATCAAAGTTGACATTTGCTGTTACACAGGACGCAGCGGTCACCTGATTGAAAGTAATTTGTTTGTTGAAACCATTCATCAAGCCCGACTTCGCTCTATGTCAACCGATGTTCTCGTTGTTTCCTGTCATTGATATTAGGTGCACCAGTTGTCGTCGCCTAACAATAAACATAAATATTGGTCGTAATAGGCTGCTAGGACAAATGTTTTTTGGGTGATGATATTCTCTTCTTTCACCTTGTTTTAAAAGATTCATTGTGTGCTCGTACCTAAGACTTCCCTTTTGGGGAAATCAAGGTTATAGTAGAGGTTTGACCAAATAAATAATGCGGTTGTTTTTCCTGGTGAGGACAATCTCACCCATAATTGATAATATATCCTTTTTACCATGGTATCAGATGTCAGTAGTCTGCAGTCCCAACACAATGTCCTAACAATTATGTTTATAAAGTCCTTATTTGTTATGCCATGTGAAAGGGTTTGGTCACATTTCCATAAAATATTTGTCATGTCTTCTGTTTCAAGTTACATTTAATTTTTAACAAAGACTACAATATATTCCTAACCTAGATCTAAAGAGCCTTAATATTTACACATCAAATTATGTAAGCATTTGGGCTGGGCAAGTTAACACGTTATTATTGCGTTAACGCATTAATTAATTCACACTGCTGCAGGCCTCACATGAACGGAAACAGAGAAGAAGTGGCAAGGACAGAAACATGGAGGAAGGTACCAAATTCTTACATGGACATTTTACATCTCTTCCAGACGGCGGAGTTGATAGAACTAGAATTATTGTAACCACTGCAAAGTTTAATTTAGTTATCTCTGGACTCTGAGGGTAACTTGTTCTTCTATAACGATCTAGATACAACGTTAATTCCCTGGCAGTGGCAAATAGCTTTGGTTTTATATTTGATTTGATTACATTCATTATATTTTAAGTTGAGATTTACAAGAAGTATTTTAACTGTTACTGTGTAAAGGGAATACTGCTTTTAAAAAGTACCTTATTTGTTTGAAGTGCAAACCAAATGTTATTGCACTTTTGTTCCTATCGCAGTACTTTTTGAATTAATTATTGAATTTTGCGCATTAGACTGCTATTAATCGCGATTAAACATTTTAATCATTGCCTGGAACTATAGTAAGCATGCTATCAAGATTTTGCATTTTGGCAAATAATAACTAACCTCATGGAAAACCAAATCCTAGGGGGGTAATGTTTCCTTCCAATTAGTTTTGCTTTTGCAAATGCGTTGTATATAATATAAAACGTCTAAGACACAGGATTAGCAGTTCACATCGGGGAGCTTCCTGTCGCTGTAAAACAATAACAAGAACACGGTATGGGCTCTGGCAGTGTTTCAAGTCTCGTTCATGGAAAATAATGTGAACAGACTTGAATGTTTACAGAAAATGAAAGCAATACGATCATTTTTAAGTCAATAAAATAATTTCTAATTTACATTATGAATCCATTTTTTGGTTTATTCAGTATGTGGACGTGTAATATAGGCAGGTTAATGTGCCCAACCGGGTGTTCTTTTTTCATTAATGACCGCCTCTAGCACATGATCCCTTACTGTACGTAGTCACCTGATTGAGTCTCTTTTGTATATTAAAACTGTCTCTAATGTTACATCGGCTGACAGTGCCAGAAGACTCTGATTTATTTCCCAGTTCCAATGAAAACATAATGAAAATGCTGCTTGCAAACACTTCAAACTGTTTCATGTGAAATTGGGCTAACATAATAATTGTTAACGGTTGATTGTGTAGCGTTGATTTCGGTGAAGAGAAGAAAATGGTTGTTGGTTATGAGGATGTTTTGCAGCAGCAAGAGTTATTATGGAAGTGAGTAAACCATTAAAGCTTGTCATTCAATAGAAAGGTAAGTGGTGTGTGTGTGTGTGTGTGTGTGTGTGTGTGTGTGTGTGTGTGTGTGTGTGTGTGTGTGTGTGTGTGTGTGTGTGTGTGTGTGTGTGTGTGTGTGTGAGTGAGAGTGTGCTCTTACAATGATGAGGGATGGAGAGAAAAAAGATGAGAGGCTGGAGAGACAAAATGGGAAAAAAAGATGGCTGCACACACACACACACACACACACACACACACACACACACACACACACACACACACACACACACACACACACACACACACACACACACGCATGCACATGCACGCGCACAGTGCGTCCTCTTTCAGCAGCCTGACAATAAAGACAGGGATGATTTCCGTCTGGGAAAAAAACTCTGTGTGGCTGCTCACTGGAGGATTTAATAGAAGGGGAGGAGGACGAGGAAGGGAGGGGGAGAGGAGGAGGACATGAGGACAAGAAGAACAGAAAGGGAAGGCTGACGGAGAAAAGAAAAGGTAATAAAGCAGAGGAAAGAGGGGAGAAAAGAAAGAAAGGGGGAAAATGAATGGAAAAGACAAGAGGAGGACAGGAGAAGAGGCCAGGGAGAGGAAAAGGAGAAGATGATAAAAACATATAGGAGAGAAATTATGAAAGCACGAAATGTGACGTCAAGAAGGTGGAGAGGGAGGAGGAGGAATGAGCAAAGGAGAAGAGATGAAAAGAAGAATAAGGAAGGAAATGAAACCCAGATAGAAAGCATAAGGTTGACTGTTGGATAAGGCAAGGGAGGAAATAACAAAGAGGAGGAAGAGGATATTAAGAAGAGGAAGGAAGAAAGGGGGGAGAGGAAGAGCATACAATGAGGGAAAGAGGGGTGATTAATGAGGATGGGAGGGGAGGAAATGAGGAGAGTGGATTATAAAGGCAGAATGGAGATAGGGGAGACAGGAAGAAGAAAGAAGTGGAAAAGTGAGGAAGAAGGGATGGAAGAAAAGGGAAGAAGAGGAAAGGACAACATGAAAGAAAGGAGGATGAGGGACAAAAACAAAGGTTCATTTAGAAGAAAGAGAATGAGAAAAGGAAATGGGAAGATAGAGTAAGACATGCAGAGGTGAATAATGGGGAAGAGAAGGCAGAAAAGAGGAGAAGGATGCAGTAGATATGGAAGATGGTAAATCGAGGAGAGAATAAGAATGAATAGGATGAAGGGATAGAGATTTTCTCCTCACTCAAATCGTCAAAACTCTGTTTTACACTCTATTATCAGTTAGATGAGGGGGCGGACGAAGGATGGATGGATGAATACAAATATGGATAGATCATTCGATTTAATAAACATTATTAGCATTTTCCAACACATACAAAATGATTTTCTCTAAAGCGTGAAAAATGTGATTTAGTTTTTCTTCACAGCATAAAAAATAAAGATAAAAAAGTGTCTTTGTTTAATTATGGATTTTTGAGGCAGAATTAATGGAAAACTCAGCTGGCTCCCCTGGTACTCCCCCCCCC
>NW_011349254.1:0-3073 GCF_000735185.1 Notothenia coriiceps | reverse complement strand
CCCCCCCTTCTCCTAATTAATTTGGGTAAATCCAGCTCTATATCTGCAGTTAGTGGTTCAACCTCAGAGCTCCACCGAGTCCAAGGAAACTTTGAAGTGAAATATTTAAAGATTGTTCTGCTGCTGTTTTCCTCTGCCTCTCACCACCAAAGTGGGTGAATTCAATTTAAACACATCTTTTACAAGGATCTATTGAGTATTGTTTAAACAAATATTGTTTTTAGTTGAACCTACACTACTAACAGTGGTAGATTGGTCACTCAAAGTTTTTGGCACTTTTTAAAGCAGCTACCTTATTTCCTCTAATGAGAAGGTGCTTCAGACAGGGGCAGTTTTTTATATTTTCATGTATTATTCATATGTTTTAGAGACCATGGAAATAATGAAAACTTAGACGACTAGTCTTAAGGTAACCCATTCAGAAAAAAAATCAAAAGTGAGCACAATTTAATCTTAACTTCAAACATTGTTTAGGTGAATAAGAGCCATTTTAAATTGTCATTTACATTTTTCATCAACCAAATCATTGAAATGCCTTCTTTTGTTGATTCATATTATAGCACTTGAAGGCGCTAGATTTAGTTTTGTAGCATAATTTAATACTAGTGATAACCAGCTAACTAGCTATAAGCTAGTTTCAGTGTGCTATTGGCCAATCCAGTCGATCAAGAGAGAACCAAACTGACTGCTGAGCCCAGTCGCTATACTTTTTTTTGTTGACGGGCGGAGGCTGGGAGAGCGCTTTGAGGTGGATGTGTGTCAGGAGCAGTTGATGAGTTCAAGTGAATCTGGAACTTCAAGGTTGTGTCTCAAAAGCATGAAAAACTCATCAACATTTGTCTATGACTTAAATGATATCTCGGCCGTATGATTGGGCTATGGAAACGTTATGTACTATTGCTTACCTAATTGTTCTACACATAGATATTGATTTTTGGAAAACCAATCAAGCATTGATATATTAGGGTTTATACTGCATATTATGAAGCAATGGTTAACCTTGCCTTAAATGATGCTATTTGATCGCAGAGATTAGGCTAGACCAATTAAATTAAGCTACAGCTACTGTAGAAGGCTAATACTTGAGGGGATTATGTGTGGAATTCAGGGAGATGATAAAAACTAAGTATGCAGTAATGCTTTACTTGAGAAAAGGTTATAAAGACGAAATGGTTGGTAAAATCATTTAGAACAAATACCGTAAAATCAAGAAAACAATCAAACATTATAATCAGACGATGACATGCTAATTGTCACTTGGAAGTCACACTAATGTCTGATTGCATCTGTTGGTAATAAGCTTATCGAGATAATAGATATACATCATTATTGTGTAATCTTGAGACAAACAAATTCTTCTTAGGATATTGATATAAATATATTTCAACTGAAAAAACTAAAGCTAGATTTCTTTATGGATTCCAATATTAGTTTGTCAAAGATAATGACTCGATAATGACATGAAACCTTGACCGTTTGTCCTTTTGAGATTAATTTACAATTTTGTATCTTGAGAAAAATGTTCCTTGATCTTGAAGAGTGCCTTTTATATGTGTCGGATTTTTGCAAGGGAGAGTTGAAAGGACAAAATCCACTAAGACATCTATTTTTTGGTGGAATATAGTACATCTGTTCAGTTGTTTGCTTGGTGAATCTGCTGCTGTCTGCGAGGAAAGTTGGGGGAGGATTTGATCTAAGACAAAGTGAGGAAGAAAGATTCTGTGTTTGTGCACAGCCTCAGGGTCCATGCATATTTTAGAGTGAGTGCTTTTTAAGCAGTAATGCTTGAGTTTCTCACATTTTTGTTTAGTTTTTTCATATCGGTCTTTGTTACTCAGCCACAAACACTGAAGGGCTCGCAAAACAATAAATTGAAGACTCAGGGAATACAAAAATCCAAGAACTAAAATCGATGATAACAGAAGCTTGAGGTGAGAAAGACTTTGAAAAAGAAGTGAAAGACTGAAATATGAGCTCTTTCTGATCGATTCTGCAAGCTTTCAGTCACTACTTGCTAACTGATGGGGAAATATATTTTTTACGATTAAAGGAAACGATAGTTACGTCTGTAACTACGGTTCTATGAGTCCCGGATGACCGCCAGAGGCGCTGCTTTAGCACTGGATATGTCCATCGCGCGTATGCGCAGCTCATGTACAAATAACAACAAAGTCACCTGTGACCCACGTGACACCGGCTATATCTGCCGGTGTCGTCAGAGGATCTGTTCCCAGAATCTTATTGCACACAAGAATTCTGAGTGACAGGATACTCTGGCGGTCACCCGGGACTCATAGAACCGTAGTTACAGACGTAACTATCGTTCTATTTTGTCCCTACTGTCCGCCAGAGGCGGTGCTATAGCACTGGATGACTTATACCAACCATGCCATGAATAATCCAAGCCCTTACTCACTACTGGGAGCAGCGGAGCTTGGCAAAAGGACCACGCCCAAAGGATGGGGAGTGGCGACATTAACCCGATAAAACCTGGAGAATGTGCCAGAAGACGCCCACGACGCCGCGGCGCAGATAGTCTCCAGGGGCACCCCTCTCAGGGCAGCCCAAGATGTTGAGATGCTCCTTGTAGAGTGGCATCTCAGCCCTGATGGCAGGGGGCGACCACTGGCCCCATAGGCATGTGAGATGGTATCGACAACCCAGTGGGGCAGCCACTGTTTAGAGGGCCCAACCTCTTTAATGCCGCCATGGCAAACGAAGAGCTGCTCCGACTGCCGTATACAGGCAGTAGCATCGATATACGACCTTAGGGCACCCACAGGGCACAGCGACTCCAACGTGCCGTTCTCTTGAATGTCAAAACATGCCAGCTGGACAGGCTGATTGAAGTGAGTTTGTGGAAGCACCTTGGGCAGGAATGCCACATTTGCCCAAAGAGCAACACCTGAGAGTCCCACCTCGGGCATGTATCGCTTACGGAGAGGGCATGCAACTCCCCTGAGGCTATGGCAAGCAGAAATGCGGCCTTCGTGGACAGCCACTTAAGCCAGGGGCTTGAAGGGAGGAGATGATAGGGCATCCGGCAGTAGGGGCAGGTCCCAAGCCGGAGCCC
>NW_011349253.1:0-3058 GCF_000735185.1 Notothenia coriiceps | reverse complement strand
TGTGTGTGTGTGTGTGTGTGTGTGTGTGTGTGTGTGTGTGTGTGTGGGTGTGTGTGTGTGAGGCAGACTGTCCCACATGACCTACTTCCTGCACTAAAGGAGAGATTAGCAGCGAGACCAAACTGCCACAGCAAGGTGAAGACAGCGAACCCACAAGGTGGTCCGTCTCCTCCGTGATACCACCTGAACCAGGAGGAACAATAAGAGGAACAGACCAACGCGGGTCAGAGAACCACGTCAGAAACACAGATCTTTCTGAGAAATCTCTGCTCAGAGCGAGAGGATTCAGCAGCTGTGACGTCACTCTACAGGGGATTAAGAGAGCAACAGATGCAACTAGCTGCCTTTGGCTGCCATTGTGCTCCACAGGCGTCACATGGGAAGTTACATCATGGGAACCGAAACACAAACTACCTCGAACACTGAGGGGAAAGAAGTGAGGATTTTAGCCTGGCTGTAATCTTTATCACAATGAAATATAATCATCAGAAATCCTTTTATGTGTTTTTAGCTGACTCTACTTCCAATTTAAAGTGGACCTATCATGCTATATTTGAATAATATATTGTAGGGCCAAACCTATATAAAACATGTCTGTGAAGTTTTTTTTTCAAAATACCAGATCATGCATTTTAGCCATGCCTCATTTCGCTCTATTTGCTCTATTCCAGCCCTGTCTTCACAAGGGCTGATTCTGTGGCAAATGAGCTGCAGCTGACCACGCCCCCCTGCAAAGGAGGGGGGCGGGGCACGAGTGTCATGTTACCATGCTGTTACCATGCTGTAGCTGTAACCATGCTGTAACCATGCTGTAACCATGCTGTTACCATGCCACGCAACCTCTCATTCCCCTGATAGGTGGAGAGTGGCCCATATAGGCGGAGCTCCTCGTTTCTGACATCAGAGGTATTTCAAATCTGTATCAGTCTGGATCAGATCCGTTGCAGCCCCGTTTTTAGAGATTTGGGTATGGAGGGAAAGAGAGAGGGTTGAGTTCCCTGACACACCGGGGACATGTTTACAAGACGTACAAGAGTGCATTTTGCATGATAGGTCCCCTTTAAGTGTAGCTTCTTGAGATACTCAACTTATGTTAGCCTCATTCAAACAGTGCATATCTTCGAGTGTTGCACTGGAGAAGACTACACATGTTTTCTCTTATGTTAACAGGCCATACATGTATCTACTACATTTCGGATTTCCTCTGCTAATGCAAGAAGAAATTCATATGCAGTTATAAAATACCAACCTAATATTTTGCAGAAATAAGAAAACATACTATTTATTACAACAAAAATCCTATTTGACGGCCTGATGTTGTATGAAACAAACAGCTAGACTTGAGATAGTGGTACAGCGAGAGGTGACATTAAAGAATCTATGATGGCGTGTGCAGGGGGAGCACTGCAGCAGGAAGAGCAGAAACACTTGTGTGTTAGATAAGGAGAGACGAACTTTGACACATTTAGTAGGACAAACTGTACTGGGGATAAGGAGCAAGTTTACACAACTCAATATGTGCCAAGGCTTTCCACTAATAAGCTTTGACTGACTTTATACATTGACTATTTCACAAGACTACAGAAAGTGTCATTTCTTTGACTTGTAGACTAGATACTAAACTTCTGAACCAAAGTCAAACAATGCTAGTGTTGTGCAAGCGAATACTGAAGATGTGTATAAAGGAAAAATGCCACATCTACTGAATTATGGAATTCAGCTGCAAATGTCAAAAGACATGTTGACCTCAAATACAAACTTAATCTGTGAAAAGGAGCTTCTGAATGTCTTTCTCACAAAACAAAGGCCATATCTAACAGCCTTATATTGTATGATCTGTGCAGCTTGACTTGAAATGAAGGTACAATGGTGGGTGAAACTCCAACCCCTAGTAAATCCATTCTTATATGTGACCTGCTCTATCGAAATCAGTCGCATCGACCTGAAGACACATTTTGAGTTGTACACACTGCTGGAAAGAGGAGATTCCTAGCTTTCTAATGATATCAGGATTGTTTTTGTTCTCCAAATATTAAGCAAAATATGTCACATTATATAATGACTGTCACCGAGTCATCATTTTGAGAAAAAGGCCTTCAAAGTTTCCTCTTCTCTGGAATCCATCGATCTGATTGGTTATTAGCAAATGATCAGAATACTGCGGAGGGAAGATATTTTCGTTTGGATTACTGGTGTGTGTGTGTGCGCGTGTGTGTGTGTGTGTGTGTGTGTGTGTGTGTGTGTGTGTGTGTGTGTGTGTGTGTGTGTGTGTGTGTGTGTGTGTGTGTGTGTAACACTGGCTGTTGTTATGCCAGCTGTGACGTAAAACTATTTTTTTACACAAATCCACGTTTACAGTATGTTGAAATGAGCCGTTTCGACTTCCGACTGATTTCAATAGAGCGTGTCACATATACAGTGGAGTAGAAACTTTGTGTTGGATAAAGGACACAGCTATGTATGCAAAATGTAACCCCACAGTCACACTCCCAAGTTTATATGATAATTATTATTATATTGACAATTGTCATAATTATCAGTTTACATAAAAATAGGATGAGAAATGAAACTGTCTTGTTATCTGAACATGGACTTGTAGGAATTCATTTTGTATTTTTTTTACTTGATTATTTTATTTTCACCCTGGAAATGGGCGTACATATGTATGTGTATGTATATATAGCATTGTGTTTCTGTGTGAGTATTTCATTACAGAATTACCTCCCGGTTTCTACACATTGATTGTTTTTTAGATATATGAATTGTTGAAATAGTATAATAAATAATACAAAATAAAAAAAACTAACTTTGACGAAGTCCCTTGACGCAGATGGCCAGATCTTTGGTCATGAACCCGGCCTCGATGGTCTCCACGCAGACGGACTCCAGCGCCTCGGAGAAAACTCTCAGCTCTGAGTTTTTGTCCAGCTTCGCCCGGTGCAAAAGGCCCTGCGTCCACGCAAAGATGGAGGCTGGAGGACGGAAGAAACAGAAGATTAACGACAGGGTTTAAACATTAAACACCTGAACTTTTGAAAGGACATCCATAACATTCATC
>NW_011349252.1:0-4887 GCF_000735185.1 Notothenia coriiceps | reverse complement strand
CAAAACTGTTTCAGTTCAGCAATATTCTTGGGATGTCTGGTGTGAATCGCTCTCTTGAGGTCATGCCACAGCATCTCAATTGGGTTGAGGTCAGGACTCTGACTGGGCCACTCCAGAAGGCCTATTTTCTTCTGTTGAAGCCATTCTGTTGTTGATTTACTTCTGTGCTTTGGGTCGTTGTCCTGTTGCATCACCCATCTTCTGTTGAGCTTCAATTGGTGGACAGATGGCCTTAAGTTCTCCAGCAAAATGTCTTGATAAACTTGAGAATTTATTTTTCCGTCGATGATGGCAATCTGTCCAGGCCCTGAGGCAGCAAAGCAGCCCCAAACCATGATGCTCCCTCCACCATACTTCACAGTTGGGATGAGGTTTTGATGTTGGTGAGCTGTGCCTTTTTTTCTCCACACATAGCGTTGTGTGTTCCTTCCAAACAACTCAACTTTGGTTTCATCTGTCCACAGAATATTTTGCCAGTAGTGCTGTGGAACATCCAGGTGCTCTTTTGCAAACTTCAAACGTGCAGATCAGAACACATTTTATGACCAACTTATGCAGAAATCCAGGTAATTCCAAAGGGTTCACATACTTTTTCTTGCAACTGTATCACCTGCTTCCCTGCTGATGTATGTATGCAATTCAGACAGATCCAACACTATGAAAAACACACACACACACGCACACAGAGTGGAGAGCAGCTGCACTTGTGACAGATGTGTCAATGTGATCCTCAGCACGCATACTTACTCAGTTTACCCCGCCCACGTCACCAGTGAGGCATGGCGATTGGTGCTCTTTCACCTCACATGAACCGTGGTAACAGATAACAAAATAAACACACACACAGGCATGCACAACACAAATACACACTACTATAATAAACATTTTGGACAAGCAACAGTCTTGCATGACATCTGGCATTATTAACTGTGTGTGTGTTTGTGTATTGCATGCGTTGGTAAGACCAATTTAGGAACTGCTGTTGAATGATTTCAATAAGATTCTGCATCATGTCCCCATTAATGAGTAGTAATAACTTTTGGTTATCCGTTAACGCTTTGACTAACTTGGTCAGCAGGTACACTTTTCAATTGACCAAATACTTCCATACACTATACATTCCCATCAGCGAAGTCAGCAAATATTATCATGCTTATTAAAAGTTTAAGCCATCTTCATTTAGCATGATAGCATGGTACGCTTTTGAACATCAGCGACACATTGATATTTATTATGACCAAGAGAAAAAGGTGGATTTTGATGGAGGTGAAGATTTTTTTCAGCTGTTTCTGTTGAACAAAAACATAAAACAGGACATAAACAGTCATATTTGTCATTTATTAGCATAACATGTGATTTGTATCTAATAATATCAAAATGTT
The DNA here is from genome assembly GCF_000735185.1 of Notothenia coriiceps. NCBI lineage: Eukaryota > Metazoa > Chordata > Actinopteri > Perciformes > Nototheniidae > Notothenia > Notothenia coriiceps. The sequence goes on along the minus strand of NW_011349252.1, from coordinate 3,505 downwards.
AAGGGAAAAAGATTTTTAATTACAGTACATTCCATTTGCAGAGAAGCAGAGTCAAACCTACACAGATTCAAAAGAGAACAGTAGATCTGTAGGGACGCAAGTTTGGACCTTTTCCTGGTTTAAGATTGCATTGACTGGTTCCAGCACTGTCACACCTTCATATACAGTAGCATAAGTATCTGCCATCCCACACTCTTGCATTCTTTGAGGTAAAAAAATACATTTTTAATATTGATACATTCATAGAAATATAAAAGCGTCTTTACTTCCTTATTGTGCTTTTATGTGGGAATATTGCGTTTGCTCTGAACAGCTGAGAAAATGGATCTCAGCGTTTGTAACCCTGGGTGACCATCAGAGAAATGGCCTCCATTGTAGACCATGAACCAATTTAGTATTGGCAATTTCATCCAGGCCACTTCACAATGGCGGCTACTACCTTATCTCAAATCAGCCAGTTGTTTAAACTGAGTCGACATCCAATAAATATGCATCAGTAAATGCCCGGTTCAGCTAAACGATTGAACCTTGTGTCCTTTAAATAGATAGATAAATGGCAAGCTGGATTTCCACAGGGTGACATGCATTATGTTAATGTGTGTCTACAGGCACTACTCAAAAGGCTTGAACGGCATGCAGAGAGCAAGAGAAAGATTAGGAAGGAAGGAGAGAGAGAATGAAAGTTTGTGGAGAAAAACACTGGAGAAGAGAAGCAGAGAAAGAGTCCCTGCGCTCAGTGCGAGAGACGACAGCAGGGGCTGTGCTGCCTCAGGCATAACATACCCCCTTCATAACGAACCTCCTCCACCCTCCATCCCCCTTTTCCCTGAGGGCCAGCTGTAAAGAGCACAATACATCCCATCTCCATCGCCATCCTCACACCATACTGTGCTCCCAGTTTAACCAGCCACACACTGGTACACGCAATCCAGAGCACCGAGCGTGGGTTGAGTGAGCAAGGAGAGAAGGGCTTAAAGGAGAGTAAATGGCAGAGATAGGAGGTTGGGGGAAGGTCGTAAAAAGGCCTCCCCTCGTTGTCTCCATAGTCCACCTCCACCACTCAAGATGCTTTTCATTCTCCAACAAGCCGACCTGATACCATCACTAGCCAGAAGCAACAAAAAAAAAAAAAGAGAAGGAAAGAAACAACTCTGTCCTCCTTTGTTTCCCTCATGTCCTCCATTATGGCACAATCCCGCCTCCAGATGAGGGGGTGGGGGTTGAGCTGTGCCCGGAGAACTGCCATCATATAGATCACAACTGACCCAAACCTGTCTAACACTACGTTTCTATAAGGTAAAGCTAACACACCTAAACCTTCTGTGCTTGTTTTCATGCAACAAGATTTTTTTTATTTAACACGTGCCTTTAAAACAAAAGGAATCTGAGTTGCATCGCTGCAAACGTCCTCCAATGATATGGGGGACCCCAGTTCATCAGTTTGATGTTCAGAACAGGAACATATCCCATCAGAAATATCCGGGAAATAAATGTTTTGCTGTTCAGATGGAGGGCTGCTACAAACCCTTAGTTGGCTGGTGGTAAGTAACACCAAGTCCTGTTTGAGAACAGCTCTGGTGAGGGTCCTCATCTCCCTCCTGTTGTGCAGGTGGGCCGTCTAGAATCGACCTGAAGGAGACAGAAACGCCGTCTTTGTAGGGGGAAACCTCAGGAGAGCTGAGGGGTGAGGACAGCGAATGAGGCTCTGCGATGAGAAGAGAAGGCGAGTCACGAATTAAAGGTGGAGTTGAGCTGGGGATAGCAGGGCCAAGCTGGAAGTCCTGTTGTCTATAGATGAGGGGGTCCGCCTGGCACATGGCACCATGGTGCTGAGGGGCATTGTAAGGAGAAGAGGGGAACGACATGGGCGTGTCCGTCCAGATGGTGGCAGTGTGAGCAGGGGACGGTGGAGGGTAAGCCTGCGGGTGGTGCAGATATGTGAGGTGAGCGGGGGAGCAGTGTGTGGGGCAGACCACCGCAGGCTGAGGGGCTGAGGTCATGAGGGTCTCCATTAGTTGGGCCATTCTCCTCATGACTTGTCCAAGGTCGGACACTTCTCTCCCCAGGCTGCTCACCTGAAAATGAAAAAAACAAACCAATGTTCATTTTGTTTTAAAGAGGAAAGACATTTTGTAATGCTGTTTCCATGTGACATAGGAGGAAAAGAAGTATACATGTACACATTACCAGCTAATTATATTTAGCCAATTTTTATATTTGTTATCACATTTAATGTCTAATCATTTAATGACAGTATTTGTTATTTTCTTATCTTCTTCTTTTACGCCGTATTGTTTTTTTTGTATTTTCAGGTCAGTCATTTTGGGTCATAATATTTCCGTCTCATGGCTGCTGTTTAGCAAGTAACATCATGCTGCTATAACTGGTCATTACACCGATGGTGGGAGGGGTGATTAGTTCCTCTCTGCACATGGCATGTCCACGGAGGGCACGACCATGAAGCGCTGCCAACGTGCCATCTGCTTCCACCAGTCTGAGGACTCATGACCATTCATCAGGCCAATCTCGCACATCAGTGCCGCTGGAGGAACATCAGCCCTCAGCAGGACACACAGGCCGTTTCTCAATCTCGAGGATACTGGCTTCCAAGCCAATATTTCAAGGATGCTACGTCATCGATTGCCGCCGAAGGACTGTTCCAGTCTCCAGCATACTTGGAATTCCACAGAGGCCGCGTCCTTGGTTTGGGGGAAATCTCGAGGCTGCACATGGGTAGACTTTGCGTCCTTAAAATCCCCACAATGCTTTGCGCACGGACCAATTAAAAAAAAAACTTGCGGAGAATGGCTGAACCGACGCAGCACACATTTAAATGTAAGTATGTAGTGGCGTAGAACATGTGTTGGTAAATATGTTACTTTGTTACATTTGTTTGTTATCACCAAAAATGTGTTCCGTGAAAGTAAAGCAAGTTCATAATTAGATAGACATCGTGAGGTATTTATTTTCGGTACAGTTTATGTTGAAACCGTTAGAGAGAGTGGCACACTTGTTAGCCTGTTCAATTCTTCTTCGTTTTCCGAAGCCGTGGCTTGGAAGCATACTTGCTTCGTTTCTGAAGGAAGTGACTTGGAAGTATGCGACTACCAAGCCAGCATCCTCGCGATTGAGAAACACCCAAGCGGAGAGGAAAGTGAGTGAAGAGAATAATTAGCGATACAGAGAGAGAAGCGGAGAGGAGAGTGAACAGGCGTGTTAGCGGCAGACAGGGAGAGACAAATAATTACACATGGCGCTCTCCAAGAAGAGGAAAGTGGACAGTGAGAACAGAGCTTTTAACCCTGAGTGGACTCATTCATGTTCATCCTGCCCACTGGGAGCACAGAACCAGTGTGTCTCATTTGTTCAGAGACCGTGGTGCTCATTAAAAGTGCCAAAACGCCACTATGAGACAAAACACAAAGTGTTTGACCAAACATTCCCTCTCAAGTCAGAACTGAGGTCACAAAAATAAGCAGTCTCAGAGCCCAATATGATCAGTCCA
>NW_011349251.1:0-1505 GCF_000735185.1 Notothenia coriiceps | reverse complement strand
ATCCTACAATGTGTATTTCCTGGATTCTTTCCCCCCATTACTGTCTCTCATAGTTGAGGTATACCTAGGATGAAAATTACAGGCCTCTCTCATCTTTTGAAGTGGGAGAACTTGCACAATTGGTGGCTGACTAAATACTTTTTTGCCCCACTGTACATGTGGGCTCACTGTTTGGCAAGCAACCGGTCACAGTCGCCCTGTTTATCTCATGTCTTATAAAAGCTTATTGATGATTTATAAAGTGTTCACAACCTAATTAATAAATGAATTACAAACTATTCCTAAACCCTTTATAAGGAAGTCTTATTGTAAAGTGGTACCAAACATCCCACAATTCATTTCTCTGGATGCGCAGTGATTATGTGGCCAGAAATACATGATGTGGTGCATTTTAGGTAGAAAATAGACTTTACTTCATATAGCAATGCAATATTAAGGCTTAAGCAGCCTTGATTTATGCAACGATGATGCTGCCACTCTCAAAACCAGTTTGAAAATAATGTGGAAGTGGAAAGGTTTGGAAAGAAAAGGAGAGTTAAATGTAACCAATGTTATGGAGCAATACTTATAAAATAATTATTAATTCATGCAGTTAAAGAGTGTTACAAAACACAGCAGTGTTTATCGTTTCAAAGTAGTTTTGGCGCAGACGTTATACATAATATAATAATTATAGAATGGTTTTCACAAGAGGTTTCAAATACTGGCAGGGTTAAATAGGACACAAGGAGAGCGCCTATGATGACACATGCTTTGGCAATCACAAGCAGTGAGCAATGGCTCATCTAAAAATGCTGATAAGTAACACCTGTGTCAGTCTCCATTAGTGTAATGACACAAGAGCAAAAGCCGGCAGTCCAGAATGAGGGTGCGAAAGATGGAAGCATAAAACAGTCATTAATAATGACAATATCAGCACTTCTGTCTGAGGCAGAGAAATACATCACGGTTTAGAGAAAGGATTTTATAAACACATTTATAAAGCACCTGTGTGTAGTTTCAGTTGTGTAACTTTAGTGGAAAACGACTCGGGGCATGACTGTAATATTTTGTGACCTTCATGTCACAACATATCAAAACACTATTCACAGATACCTACAAACATGAAGTATTTTTTATTTATTTTTACATTCATCAGGATGCAGGTCGATTTCAACCTTTACTGGCCAAACAAAAACACCTTAGAGATGTTTTCACTTCTTTGAATACACAGTTTATTTCAGCTGATGAAAAGGAAGCTGTCCCTTCATCATAACCTGCATCAAGCAACATCGTGCTTTCACACTATGTCAAGTCAAACGTTTCAGACTGTGTTTTGCAAAATGTTCAATTCGCAGAAAGTCAAGTACAAATGTATATACTTAAGCAATAGCTCACGACAGACCGTGGTATATGCTCATTATATCGCAGCCAAGGGGCGTGGTTCGGCCCTTGGCATAGGCAGTATAGGCGAATGCTAAGGGCGCATCAATCAATGGGGGGCGGCGAAAAAAAAAAAGAACACT
>NW_011349250.1:0-1946 GCF_000735185.1 Notothenia coriiceps | reverse complement strand
AAATAACAGTGTGTTATTTTGAAAAGAATAACAAATTAGAAGGAAAAATGAGCCCCATTTATTTTCCTCACAGACAGCAACAAAAGTCCGAAATGATACGATTTTAAATAAAAGCAATAATCGTGGCTTGATATTGAGTAAGAACATGTTTTTATGAACCACACAGCTTCCGGTCTTCCTATAACACGTAATGCCGTGAGACTACCAACAGAAATACATTGCTTTTAAAATCGTGCTGTGCAACACGAAAAAAAAGGGGAAAGACTACCAATAGAAATACATTGCTTTTAAAATCGTGCTGTGCAACACGAAAAAAAGGCGAAAATCGTGTTGGTGAACACGAATCAATAGATTAAAAATCGTGTTGGTGAACACGAAATGCCGTGAGACTGGGTTGAAAGACAATATAGTAGCAAAAAGCAGAATGGCTTACAAAGCTAACCTCCTAAGTGTTTACTAAATAATTAGAAAAATATATTACAGCATGGGAAAGCAGTTCCTGGAACAGCCAGTCGTGGTTGGTGGAGGTTGGAACAGAGAGATCCCAGGACAGACAGAGATTGGTCACACTGCTGGTTTCTTCTGCAGTAAGTACTGCTTTTTTGAGCTAAAACAGGAAAAAAAGAGGAAATCATTTAAGAATTACAGGCATAGTTGTGTACGAGCAATCAACAAAAATTACCAAACAAATAAATAAAGCCAATGTCTGGTGTAAAAGACAGACACAAAAGCTTTGTAAATCATTTCTAGCATAACAGCCCAGCAATGACCTATGAATGGAATATTTGATTATGCACAAGATGAGAAATGAACGAAGCATGTCAACTTGTAACCAAGATACTCACAAAACCAATCGTTTCCCGATAATCCAGATCAGTACAGTCCAGCAGGGTCAAAGCTGATGCCGCAGTGTCCATGCTCCCCCCAGTCAAGAGAGTCACTACAGGCAAACTGAGTCCTGTGAGACCCAAACCACCATGCTGGAAGGAATGGCCAATCATTCGACCTGCCATCTCAAAGAGGTGGCTTTCTCGAAGCATCGCAGCTGCAGAGGGAACCCGGTGTTCATTTTCCCCTTCAAAAACGCTTGTAAGAGCAGCAGAACCTAAATAAAAAAGGAGAAAATGTATAAGAGACCATGTAATTCCATTACAATGTTGAAGGTCAAGCAACATGATATTCATGATCACAATTGATTAAAAACCATCAATTTGTCTGTAACTGACATCAATTACATGCAAATATTTATTCCCTGATTTCATTCAATTAAAAAGGAACAAGCAACAATAAACATGTTTTATCATGAAAAGATAATAGATGACACCTCACCTGAATTGATACTGAAGCCAGTCTTTAGTTTCTGCATTACCATTGACAATACATGTCGATTAACACCTTCGCCGACCGCTGCATCTCCTTGAAAATAAAGGATATCAGTATGCAAGCAACTAAATTATATTCAAATAAAAGTTACTAAGACCCCGTTTGGCTTTGTGCAACCATCTTTTGAGCTTCCACTACAATAAATGTAACCAGTGTTGGGTGTAACGCGTTACAAAAGTAACGGAGTTACAGTAATATATTACTTTTTGCTGTAACGAAGTAATGTAACGCATTACTAATGAAATTTGGGTAATATATTACCCGTTACAATGCTCAGTAACGCAGTTACAACACATTTTAACCCGAAATTAAATGGTGTTTTGTTGAATGTACTAACATAGCGAGACATTCCGACACCAGACAAATTGTGGGTAGATTAGTAAACCTGGTGTGTTTACCCTTCAGGCTTCGCGTCGGGGTCTTCGGGGCAGTTGAATGTTATGCACCCTCTATTCAAAAAAGAGAACAGAGCGAAAAATACAAACAACAAATTGTGTCAGGTGCGCGTGACCTGCTCCGCTGCGCGTGCATCATTTCAAAAGTGCTTCCACAGCAGTGACACA
>NW_011349249.1:0-3046 GCF_000735185.1 Notothenia coriiceps | reverse complement strand
AGTAGACATTTGAACATATACAATTCCTGATCACCACTTTCATTGGATTCTGGTGATTTAGTCAACTTTGAAACACCCATGGTGTTCCTGATCAAACATGACCTCCATAAAGAAAAGGAATTAGTAACCATCCGGATCAGATAAAACACACACACACACACACACACACACACACACACACACACACACACACACACACACACACACACACACACACACACACACACACACACACACACACACACACACACACACACACACACACACACACACACACACACACTCTAGATGTGTGTGTCCCCATTATGTGCCCAATCCCCCCACGTGAATCACACCTGGCACACGCACAGAACAATTTGATACATTTCCCGCTCTTATGTGCCCCTCCCCCCACATGGATCACACCTGGCACACGCACTACATGTTCAGTGTCTGTTCTTTGTATATTTAGTGCAGTTGTTCATGTATCCCAGTAGTCTGATACAACATGTACAGTTTGAAAGGGTGTTAAATGAAATGTGGTGATGATTCATGTTTTTTGTGTTAATGTAATAGCAGTTAAAACAGGACCGGTCAGATTTGAACGCAAACACCAAAGTAAGGGGGGGGGGGGCGAAGACAATAGGAGGGTTAATGGGGGTTTATGATGGTGGAAGAACATTTTAAAAGCACAATATTATGTTAACTGTTTTTGTTCCTGTCAGAGTTTTCCTGCTTTGTCTCCGTTCAGGTTTTTGCATAAAGGAATCACGTTGACGGCTTTGTGTCCACTGGGAGCTCAATGGTAGAGAGTTTACAGACACTGAGGCTTTTATTTATGTTGCTCGTAACGTAGAGACCACTGCACTGACTTCCTGCTGCCAATCAAATGATTCTCTGTGTGCTGTGTCTCCCAAACCAGTCTCATCACATGACAAAGTTATCTGTACAGGACAGGATAACAAGATGTCAGTTTTTACGAACAACTGTTTTCTGAAGCAGAATCTTCACCCGTCTCAATCAATAACTCCATTATGTGTTTTAGTCTGTTCCCAACTAAAGACATCTTTGTCGAAAATTAAAGTTGATTTGTAAAACTGAGTTTCTCAAAAATCTTATATTTACCACAGATTTGTCCAAAAAGTTTATTGAAAATAAGCTTCAAACATCTTTAAAAATGTCTTATTGACTACAGAAATCTCTGAACTCAAAAAAACGAATTTCAAATGAACTCAAACTGTTTCATCCTGTATCGTATGTTTCATAAAGTCTGCAGAGAACTTTTTTGTGCATTTAAAAAGACGGATTGTTTTGGTAGTGCTCATGGTATTGGTATTTCTTGAAAAGCTGCAGTGTACCTAGATGCTTTTTGTTGGATCATGCATAAAGGCTGATGCGTGTTCGCACTGCAGGAATAGGGTCCGGATGAGCTTCTTAATTTAACATGGAAATGGTGTCAGATTGTGAAGCTGCTGTACGTGCTGTAACTCGTCCTTAGCATATTTTATTTTATCTTATTTCACTTTTTGTAATAGAGACGAGCTGCCAGTGGACACAGAGACGGATTTCTATGAAAAGCCTGTACATTTAATTGACTGGACCTAAAGTGCCTTACTGCGTTAGCAACGTAAGCTAATGTTAGCCCAGCATTTCAGTTTGTTGACGATCTGTAACTTTCTCTGAGGAGACTAAATCTTTGCTGACTGTCAAATATATGCTGAGCTCAATTAACTGTTCTTGCTAATCTAGCAAATAGAGTGTTGTTAATATATTTTCTTATGCAAACAGCTGTCTTTATTTCCAGTTCAAACGGATTTTGGGCTCCAATGAGATATGTTTCAGCTGTGATTAAAATCAGTAATGTTTCTATGCAAACGTGTGTTTTATTGAACTCACCAGATCAATACTGTCATATCAGGGGACATTTCATCCTAATTAGATATATTTATATATATATATATATATAAAAATACTTTTACATAGCCTACCCACATTTTTGATGGTAACATAATTATCTCTAAAAGTCTATCCTTGAATACATTTGGTGAAAAGCAGAGACTCACAGCTGCATCACATACAGAGAGTTGTGAAAGTACGTTTTCTCTATTTAAAGGTGGGGTATGTAATTTATTTCAGAAACACTTGTTGTTATATTCCATGGAATGCTCTTAACATCCCGATAGCAATGAATATCTGAAGTGCTTTGACAATAAATACATTAAAAAAAATTCATCTCTGGAAGCCGTAGCGCTCTGAAAAGCACGACCAATCATCTGAGCCGGCTAAAGTAACTGGATGGCCTACCTGCCTGTCAGCCTTCCATCTGTGCACAAACTTATCTCGTGTCCTCATTGGTCATGTGCGCATTCGTGTGTGTTGGAGGAGGGGCTCTGTGAGGAAGTCTGAAGGAAGAGGCAGATTTTTTCCGGTTGTGTATTTTCAAATTCTAGTGCACTCGAGCTGGTTTCTCCAAAATCACATACCCCACCTTTAAGTACTGTACTACATTTTAGAAACAAATTGACCTTTTACGTAATTCACAAGGTCATTTGCATGATCATATTATTAATAACGAATATATATCGAACTAATAAAATATGATTATGGATTAAGATATACACGATCAGCAGTCCACATCACTAAAGCACCTGTGACGTACTAACTGTAGAAATTGCATGAAAAGCTTGTTTTTGGCAGTTTCTGTTAGACAAAAACAAGGACCGAAGAGGAGGTATTTTGGAGTAGATTGGCCTGGTGGATGACACCAGATGTTGCTGCCGGTAAGTGTGCATATTTTCTGCCTTCTGTGCTCATTGAATAAGAAAAAAGGCGTTATTTGGACCCAGACCCCTATGCATGTGTGCTGGTCCAGTTTGCGCCTGTGTGTATGGGCGTGCATTTCAAGCCTGTGTGTGATATAATGTAAATAACACCAGAGTGAAAATTGAATTTCCCCTTATGGATAAATACTTCTTGATCGTACCTGGACCTGGATAATGCTGCACCTCTCAGAGTCTCCAGCAGAGGACGCCCCCCCGCCCCCTCCCCCCCTCAGCTCCTCTGGCTC
>NW_011349248.1:5548-13299 GCF_000735185.1 Notothenia coriiceps | reverse complement strand
GTCTCTTTTGCCTCCGATTTGCTTTCTCCAAACTTGTTGCCAAAACTGTGAAGTCCTTGCATTTTCTTGAGGCCAAGTTGAAGGTTCAAATACTAAGAAATTATCACATGACTCGAAGTCATAGTGGGAAGTTGGAAGTTACTAAGTACACTTATTCAAGTACTGTAGGCTATACTTAAGTACACTTTTGAGATATTTGTACTTGACTTGACTTTGATGCTACTTTGTACTTCTACTCCACTACAGTTCAGAGGTGAATAGTGGCAGCTGGCCCATAGGGGCGCTAGGGGCGCCGTCCCACCTCTTCCCACATAACAAAAAAAAATATTTCAAAAAATATTAAATTAAAAAAAATATATTTCAAAAAATATATATTTCAAAAAATATATATATTTTATATTTTTTATTTTTTAATGAACAAGATAAATATCATACAATTGGTATCAGTAAAAATGTATAAATCTACAATAAAATCTTGTTTAAAATTGTGTTACGATGTCTAAAGTTACTGATAAGTCACATGTTTCCTGCCTGGCCTTGCACTTGGCATTAGTTTATCATTACGGGGCGCTGCCCCCGAGCCAAACAGCAGCAACCAGCACGTTGCAAAAGTCTCAATAGTAAACTGTGCCGCCGAAACATAATTTCAGCCAAATCAGCGCCGTCAAATATTTTGGTCACGAGGGCGCTCACGTTGGCGTACACGTTGCTTACGTGATTTGACGTGAGTTGTTTTTTATACTCGTGAGGAACTGGGGTAGTAACGCAGTGTAGGCGGAGCCGTGACGTTCATTGAGTTCCCCAGAAAAACAACACAGCTGTTAGCTCTTAGCACTCAGAGCTCACAGCTCTTCATATCTGTTCAGAAACTAGACGAAAGTTAAACAAGTACAAACCACATACTGTCTGTGTCATGGCGAATACAGTCGCTGGTTTATTTATGTCTGTATAGGCCGTTGTTGTGAGTGTGGACGGTCGGAGCATTTACAACGTTAGCTTAGCCAAATCTCCATTAGAAAACACGCATTTTAAAAGGTTTTTCGCCTGCCGTCTGTCTGCAGACATGTCAAAGCCTTAATTCATGGTTTTTACTATCCGGTATCAGTATGTTATTACTTCGGCATCATTTTTGAAACGTGTATTACAATTAAATCACGGTCAAATATGTTCATCTTGTTGTAGTTGTAGCCCCCTTGACAGCGATTCTCTCTCTAGTTTAGCATACTCAGCCCGACTCAGCCTGGTTGTTCCTGGCCCTAGAACCACGATTTTATGGGGCCACATCACCAGAAGTCCCAATTTAAGGGGTCATTTCTCCCAAAAAAAAAATTTTTACTCACTATATCAACAGCCCCACCAAAAATATTTTCCACCAGCCGCCCGCCACCGTGAATTGTGTACTTTTACTCCACTACATGTATGTAATAATAGCCTATACCTTTAGTTACTTTACAGATGTGGATGAATGATGTGAAATATAATCAAGTCTTAAATCAGACTTTAGTTCCACCTGGAGTAAATTCACAAGCTACCCTGCAGTATACAAAGTCATTCAAACTAGCTGTACCTTTAACAGCTTTGAGAACACTTTCATGATCAATCATTATAAAACATATCATATATATTATTCTGAAATAGACCAATCTGCAACACTTTTACTTTTGGTACTTTAACTATATTTTGATAATCCTTTTCTAATTTTACTTGAGTAGCATTTTGAATGCAGGACTTTTACTGTAGAGTATTCAGTACACAAGATCTGAGTACTTCTTCCACGTCTGTCTGATTTCAAACTCTTCCATTAACACCCTGAGTAAGCTTGTTGTAAATAAAACTGCAGCAGCTTGACCACAGAGCGTGAACGTTGAGATCAGCTGATTTTGCGCAGTTCTCCAGTGTGTGCGCGGGGGAGTCTCCCACTGCAGCCAGTTGGCAGAGTGTTGGCACAATTCTGTTGTCCATACTGATGTTAACCCCGTCTGTGCACACGGTGAACAACTCTGTCGTCCAGCTCACAAAATATAAATAAACTATGATATGTTATCCAGCAGCAGTATATCATCATGTTATTAAGTTTTGCTCCACATTTACCAGCTGTGATGAACACATTAGTGCATCTGTGACAGTCATTTATTACATGATTCTGAAAGGGGCTATTAAGCACAATAAGTACTTTTACTTGTGGTACTTTAAGTATACGTTGATGCTAATACTTATGACATTTTACTCAAGCAAGATTTTGAATGCAGGAATTTTACTTTAATGGAGTATGTTTACAATTTAGTATTGGTAATTTTACTTCAGGAAAAAGGGAAACTTCTTCCACCGTAGCATTGGGTTTCACTTTGGTATACCAGCTGTTGTGCCTTAAAAATAAGTTTGTCAAATTATTTTGGGTATTTACAAGACAAACCCCCTGAGTATAACACTTAAACACAAAATGACAATACTTACAAAAATGGCAATCTTAATAAAATCAGCAACACAATGTGTATTTTAGATGTTTTCTATCCACTTGTTGTAAATAGCCAGTGGTGGAACGTAACAAAGTACATTTAAAAACGTTCTCTTCACCCCCCCACCGCCCTCATCCCTCTGCTTTTCCCTTCTTAGTTTTATTTCAGTTGAAGCTCCTCTGCTTGATATGCTCTGTTGTAACACCCTTCCCTCGTGTCCTCTTGTTTCTGATCACATCTCTCCTGAGAACCAGCCGGGCATCGCTCCTCTCCCGCAGCTCCGTAATGACTCCCCTCCGGTCCGGTGGAGAGGCAGATCTTCTCCCCCCCTCCCTCCATCAGGTCCTCTGACGCCCCGTTGCTTTTTGTCTGTGAGTGAGATACAGGAAGAGCAGTGGGTGAGAAACAGAGAAATTACCATCGATAGGCCTGTCAGTGTAATATTAACACACATGTCCTGCCCTGAAAAACTACAGTGTTACTATACAACAGGTTTATAATAGTGCTGCACAATTAATCAGACTTTTATCAAACTCACAATAGTGACTTTTGCAATATCAAAACGACAATATTTGGTGAAGGCTAAATAGAAAGGAATATAAAATATTAGTGTAGTGTTTGTAAATGAGTCTGAGGAAAAACTCATTTGTATAAAATCGCCGTAAAGAGGGGAAAAAAGTTGAACTCATAGACGTCACGTCTGTTTTATCTTAATTATTTTTTGTAGTACAGGTTCTTCTGAAATGTGATGTTATAATATGCTATTTATCTATAGCTTTGTGGTGAGTTCATTGAAATGTAGGGACACAAATAGGTTGTTAAAAGGAACACCTAAATGTGTATTTTGGATTTTCTTTCCACTTGTTCCACATGTTATGGATCCAAAAATCGAGCAGTGCATTAAAAAGGTATGTTTCGGCCTTCAGTGTTTTTTCCAAAAGTGGCAAAGTAAATTTGTTGGGAAAGTATGTTGTTCTTTAATCTGACTCTACCTTGTGGTCTCGGTGATGTTGGTCGATGGCGTACTGGTATTTGGCTGCTTTCAGTCCGAGGGCCCCGGCCAGTCTCTCTCCAAGGAAATCACATGCTAATTTTGGCAACAACAACAACTTAGTGAGACATTTTCCAAAGCAAAAATTTGACCTATTGTTTATATTGTATGCTTTGAATGTGTTTAATGATTAAACACGTACTCAGCAGGGAAATCCTCCCAACCAGAAGAGCCACATTCCTGAACGACAGCCTAGACTGAGAGAGGAGACAGAAGAGAATGAGTAACATGACTCATACCTGAAGGGAAACATCACCTTTATAACAATTACAATATGTTATTTCAATGGCCCAAGAACATTTGAGCTACTCTCTTTCAAAGCCAAATCCAGAGAAGTACGTCTCAGACTTGTGATGTCATCAAGTATAAAGTCTGCTAGTTTCGAGGAGCCAGTTTCTTCTTATACCTAATTCAGCATGTTCTATTGTATTGTTAACAGTTCTGAGAGACTAAATGTCCCCATGTACTAAAAAGGTTTCCTTTGCGGTTCTCAGTGTTATCTGTATCACTTTTTACAATTCATTACATACAGAGCAGTGCCAAACGTTATAATTGATAAGATGGCAAATTAAAGCTTTAGCACTCTAATTTCCTGGGTTTAGGAGGTTCATGTTTAGTAATGTTTTTTGTCTTCTTTTTCTTGTAACGTCAAGTACTACAGAACACAAATATTGCTTGGTATTACGTGCCATGGTGTGTGTGTGTGTGTGTGTGTGTGTGTGTGTGTGTGTGTGTGTGTGTGTGTGTGTGTGCATGTGTGTGTGTGTGTGTGCAGTGTGTTGGTATATCTCTATGTTTCTGAATAGTGTTTGAGCGTTATGGGATATGCCCCATTAGCAAGTTGCTAATGTGTGTTTTGTTTGCTACATGTGATTGTTCCATGTGCTGCTTTCTGTTGGCCTCATTTTGCCTTTTAAATCAGCTGATAAGCATTTATTTTATTTTTTGACTAAACAACATATGTTGGTTGTACGATTCAGTTTCATCCCTTTCTTTTATTCCCCCGGGTTGATTTAATATTTCTTAGTTCCCTTTTCACTCTAGAGTTTTGGGGAATGTAAGGATAAGGAAAATAATTCTGAATATTTACACATCAAATAAAGTTCATATCTGCTTCTGACCTTTCACTATAAAAGCCCTAGACGTATGATACCTTCATGCAAGTATTTCACATTTCCTAGTCCCAGATGTGTAAAGACATTGATAACATGAGTAAAATGTGAACACAAAAATAAAGTTCACCTCAAATTACATCCAGAAGGGACGGCTATGGGCCATGAGGTTGATTTAGTCAACATGTGTCCTTTTGCCATATACTGGACCCCAAGTTGCTTCTGGCCAATGGTGTGTGAGTGTGTGTGGATGTTTGAATGCTGACCTGTGTTGTCATAAAGCGCTTTGAGCGGTTGCACAGCCTAGAACTGAGCCGTCGGTAAACGTGTCATTACTGCTGTAAACAGTGTCCCACCTTCTCTGCAGGCTCTCTGATGGAAGGCCTGTCTGATGACCGCTCCTCTTCCTCCTCGCTGTCTTCCTCCTCCATGGTCTCACCGCTGGAGAAGTAGATGATCCTCCTCTGTTTGGAAAGGGCAGGACTCCCAAACTCTGTTTCCTGTTTGTCCGCTGATGACTGACAAGATTGAACAGGTTTAACAGAAGCTTTTGTTTGTGTGTACACATTGTCACATTATGTGTTCAGCATGTTCTCAATTCATTCTTTTACAAACAGTCTACACCCTGAGTAAAGATTAACTACAGTCACTGAGCTGTTAAAAGTTAATGCTGCTGTCCTTGAGCACAACTTACAATAACATCTCAGTTTGACTTGCTCCCTTATTACAACACTTACTTCCTGGTTGCTGGTCATTCTTCATTAGTCTTTCTTTCACTCCAATGCAGTCAGTTATTCCTCATGTCTCAGCTGGACCGCTCACTCTGCTTTGTGGAGAATTACAACAAGACTCTTGACCCCTGAGAGGACAAACACAGCAGGGCAAACCTTATCACAGGCGAGGAGCTTTAGAGCCGTCTGTAATAAAATCAGTTTCATTCTCAAGCTGAAGGGGTTGGGCTTGTTACCTTGTGTAGAATGTCCTGATTAGGGGTGGGCGATATGACGATATATATCGTCGTGACGATATTAGGTCTCCACGATATGCTTTTTCAGAGATATCGTATCTATCGTGATAAAAGAAAAAAAAAAAAACTTGAAAAAAAAACTTGAAAAACTGATGTGAAAGACATGCTCTAAAGCTGTCTAGTCAGGATTCAGACAGTATTGCACTTTATTTATTGTCTTTTTTGATTCTGTTGGCTTATATTTTATTTTATCAATAAGGTATTTATATAGTTTTTCCCTTCAGTTATGCTAAAGTCTTGTATTGCACTTCAAGTCTAAAGTTTACATTTTAATTGTTTGGCACTGACTTTTCCTCCTTGATGTTTTATGTTTTACTTAGTTATGTTTTACCCTCCTTTTAATGTTTATTGATGTTCACTGCTAGTGCTACCTCAGAAAGTTCATTTTTATACTGAGAAACTGTGTCTTGAAGCCATATCAAAATGTTGAATTGTTCATTCAGGGATTCATTTCAGAAATAAAACCAGCTTGAAATGCTATTTTGGTCTGTTACTCCTTTTTGTTTTAGTTTCTGTTACCTTGTAGGTGGTTGTACTGTTAAGTAACTTGAAAAATAACCATAATAACCGACATGAAAAAATATCGTGATACTGCTATCGTCTATCGTGATACTGCTTGAAAAATATCGTGATAATATATTTTTCAATATCGCCCACCCCTAGTCCTGATACCTTTATGCTTTAAATAGTGTCCTTTAGGTGGCCTAAAAAGATCCAGAGTTGGGCTTAAAAGTGTATTCCGTTACAGTTACTAGTTACCTGTTTTAATCAGTAACTCTCACGACAATAAGCTGTAACCTTTCTGTTACATTTGGATAACCTCAATATCAAATGTGTGTTTTACTGTGTGCGCATGAGCTTCGTAATATATCATTCTTTATTTTAAAATGAAGTGTCACATTGCAATCCCCATTTATTTATTTTCTAACTGTACCAGTAATCTGATAACATATTTTGTTGTATTATTATTCTTAACTGTAAGGGGATACACTTTTTTATTTATTTATCCCTATTACATAATCCCGTTGTGCATTCTGTTACTCTCCAAGCCGGTTCATATCCTCATGTTATAAATCTTCTAATTGTACTACTTGACACTGTACAGTATTATACATATCATAGATTATTTAATCTACCGTTCAGTATTTAATTTGACATTCTGTTTGCATATATGTATGCTGCATTGTGGAGGAACCTGGGACTTGACATTGCCCACAGTATTGAGTATGTAAGTCGCTTTGGATAAAAGCGTCCAACGTGTAACATGTAATGTAATAATAATGTAATGCCAAAACTACGATGTAGTTATTCTNCTTGCAAAAAAAGGGGACCTTTCACAAGCATGGATTCAGGGAAAAGTCAGCAGTGATCAACAGAATAACCAGCGTAAAAATAAACTGTGGCACGCTTACACTGTACGTGTGCCGCGTTTGGGGGTGCAGAGGGGTTGCGGGTGCTAGTGGAGCCTCGCAGATGAGGGTGCTGTGTAAGCGTGCCACAGTTTATTTTTACGCTGGTTATTCTGTTGATCACTGCTGACTTTTCCCTGAATCCATGCTTGTGAAAGGTCCCCTTTTTTTGCAAGCCGCAGGGAGATCAATATACTTTTTGCCTCTTTTCAAATCTCACATCCAAAATGTTTTATTTTTTCTGAAAGCCATTCCACTCACTCCATCTTTTCTGTGTCCAGTTAAAAGGCAGGTCATGGGTATCGCTAGTGCGGGTGGCGCCGGCGGTTGTGGCCATTGTTGAAGCCTCTTCAGGCTCTGTATCGGCAGGCCTCTCCCTCGGTGTGGAGCTGTCAAACTCGACCCTAACGCCGCTTACAGCCGGCCAACTAAAAGTTGTTCCGTTCACGTTGTCATAGACTCCTTCGCTTCTTTGCTTGTGAATCCAAAAGCTGCGAGGCTTTGCTGTTTTCGTTTCGCCATATTTTTTATTAAAAAGGCAGAGTTAAAAACATATCAATATGAACATTTCAAATACCGGCATCACCACCGTAACCATAGCAACGTAAGTAGCGTAAAGAATCCAGCGCCACCACGTACAGATGGCAACACCCAGAAACATTCAGAAACTGTAACGAACAATGACTATTATTTATT
>NW_011349248.1:0-5507 GCF_000735185.1 Notothenia coriiceps | reverse complement strand
TCAACATTTCTAATCTGTGTGACACAAATATGCACAATTTTTTTGGGCTCCCCCTATTTATCTCAAAGTCGGCCTTCAGGGAAGCTCCCCCCCTCTTTACGGGAGCCAAGCTCCCCCTGGCTCCCTCCCATTTCGAACATTGCGCCCCCCCACTGCGGCCTAAGCCCCTGATGTTTCCAGGTCCAGGAAACGCCCCTGATCCAAAACAGCGAAAAAGACGCACAACAATCTTAGTAGTTGTTTTCTACAGAATAGCTTAACGTTACTAAAATAAACCTAATTTTCAATAACCTTTGAGTTACTGTAATTTACAGAATGTAAGACTGTAACATAAACCTTACAGGTGAAATTAATGAAGCCATTTTATCTAGTACATAGGCCTATCTAGTCTGAAGCGTTAGCTAGCAGCTAACATTAACAAGAGCAGACCAGGAAAGAGCCGTTTGACAAAACAAGATGAAAACTATTAACCGCCCAGCCGGCAAAAACTAAAATGCACAAAAGTTCATGATATTTAGCTTGTAATTACCCTTTTTGTTCTTGTTATTTCTGTCGAAGAGGGAGTGGGCGTTTCTACTGTTCTTACGGAGCAGGATCGGCCGGCGTCCAATCTCCAATGTCATCATCCAATCAGAATACCCGTTGTCCTATATGAGATTGACGCGGGATGACATTGGACGTAAACCAATCATTGGTTAGTTAGGAACTGTTAGCAACGGTTAGGAAAAGTGTTAGGAGGAGTTGTTAGGAATTGTTAGGATTTGGGTTAGCAGGCCATTGGAGGGATGACAGATTCTTATAACATTCATCAGAGAGAAGTCGAGACATTAGGAAATGGAAGGGCAGCAGCCGAACAGGTTAGAGTACGTTTTTTTCAACCTTGTTGTTACATCCTTGAGTTTACCATACATCCCCCATCTCTCTCCACTCATTTTTTGCTCAGTTTTCTGCTATTTGTCTATTGAATAATAAAAGAAGAGAAAACGAATCAGTGGCTAGCCAGCTCAGTGTGAGTAAACACTTTAAGGTCTCTTCAATTTGATTTCGTTTTTGAAAACGTTTATGACATATCAACAAACATCAGCGTGTTAAAGGTGACAAAAAGAAAACATCCGACGAGGATGGGATTCGAACCCACGCGTGCAGAGCACAATGGATTAGCAGTCCATCGCCTTAACCACTCGGCCACCTCGTCCGCGATGCACTACTTCTGTCACGTGGCCTATAGAAACCAATCAAATAACCCATCTATCGGTATGTTAATCATTATTTTTTCACTTTCACTCGTATTCATAGAGTGATTAATCATAATCTTAGTTAACCTAGCGATGGCAAAGACGTAGCTTGCTAACATGCTACTAAACTGTGCTAATGTGCTAGTGTGGAGTAAATTGTCTCGCTCTTTTATCCTTAACCAAGCACAACATAGCTGCCCGGTTACATCGAGGAACGTTGGTATTGCGAGGTGAATAGAGCATAATCTTAAATATTCTGAAACACTGCTAACAAACCTCTACTTTAAATTAAAATGTAGCGTTGGCTAAGGACGGTACCGTGTAAATGTTTACAAAGCACAATCGTTATAGAAATATCTAATGGGTCGATTAAAATTGATATTATGTTGAGTGAGATTGGGAGAGAACAAGGAGCTAAATTATTGTTCGCAGCACGTTCTTTCAAGAAATTCATGGTGTGAAAATCAAAGCGAGAAAACCACTGAAGCCACCATTTTCAATTGCTCCCTCTAACTTGGGGTCTTTTACGATCTCACCTCCTTATAGCCGATTTTGTTTACAATGTAGGCTCAAATTATTACAACCTTTGAATTAACCAAAGACTGAATAAACACAGAATAGTACTTGCCTGGGTATTTGTCGCCATCTAGTGGTTGAATTAGATCATTGCAAAAACACAAGTGATTGCTTCACCTTCACATGACTCTTAACAAAAGTTCCTTACAAACTTGTGAGATTCTTCATAAAACTGCATGCTTTTGCAATGTTGTGGAAAAACATCTGGAGAAAAACGAAGCCAACGTTGGAACAGCATCTCCTGTAAAAATGTCAGGTGCTTGATGTTATAGAACATACATCATACAAAATAACACATAATCAATAAGGGATTTTAAGGGACCTTGTTGTGTTGGGTTGTGTAACAACATCAGATTAGTGCTGGGCGGTATACTGTTAGAACAGAATACAGTGAACTTTATACTGTATGAAATTCATTTTTCATATACCGCAATACCGTTGAAAAAGTGGCAAAGGGCACTCAAGCGGTGCGGCAATGAAAGGAGTCCCCATTCAATCATAAATTATAAAATGAGTATTTAAATGTGCATTCTGCAGTTTCAGGGAAGGGGCAATTGTTTACATTTTCAAACAGTGCTTTTGTTGTTAGTTGTTATGTTACTTTCTGGTACGCAAAGTTTGCACAATTAAATGGTTTACATTTTACAGTTGTTTCATGCATTTTCATTCTTTCAACACATAAGACTTATGAAGTCCACCACTGATCAGGTGTTTTTTTGTGGGACCAAAACATAAATGTAAATACATTTTCAATCATTGCAAAATAAATAAATACTGTGATACCATTATAATTTGGAAAAAAACCGTGATATGAATTTTTTTGTCATACTGCCCAGCCCTGCAACAAATTATAAAATAGATTGGAAGGTGGTGTGAAAAACAAGCATGCCACTGCAGACTTAAGCACATGTCCACTTCATAAAGTAACTCACTAATCAGTAACACTGTTAAGTCAAAGTCCTTCAGATACTCTTTATAACCCACATGTACTTCATAGGGCTAAAGGTCTTATCTTGTTAACATGCACATTTAGAGCAGAGCATTTACTTGGTGACAGTGTGATGATGGAGCGAGTTCTGTTATTGTTCGGACTGGTGGCTCTGGCCACTTCATTCACTGTAAGTATTTATTATAGTAAGCCTAATACGATCAACTATTAACTTCACTTACACTGGTTTTGATCTTTTATCCAGATACCTGCTGTTTCCCCTGAGGTTCATGGTAGGTCAAAACATGATCATACTTAAAAGAAATACCAGTTGTTGAAAGGTGATGAATAGAATTTGAGGTGTGTTTGTGTTACAGAGGTGTATGAGAATGGCGAGGATGAGAACCCCATCCTGAATAAAGGTGAGCTGCAACACTTTAATTGATCATTTCTCCTGCTCATGTATGTACTCGATTAATGTGTAAAATGATGAGCGAAACTGCATTTTTGTTTTGGCTTATTTAAATAAAATGTGTTGTTTGTCTCCCACTGTAGGATCAGACGCCAACCTGTTCGAAGGGGACATTTTAATTCCTGTAAGTTGTATTTTGTTTTTATTTTATGTTATTTGTGAAACATGCTTAATCATTGCTAATAACTCCTTGAGTGTTTTATTGGCAGCTTTCTTCTGTATTGCCACATGTTGACTGTTGATCCTTTTCTTGATTTACTACAGTGATATATTTATGTCAGATAACTAGATATGCTTTATTGTGTGTTTTTATTCACCTTGATAAGGTTTATGGACATAATATGTCAACATAATAATTTATAAAAACCCTTTCATGATACAGGAGGGAAGGAATGCCTTGATTGAAAAGCGATACAGATGGAAATTTCCAATTCCCTACATCCTGGGTGATGATTTAGGTGAGTTTAGTTTACATTTTCAGTGCACTTTCAACACTGTGTTAACTTGACTTTCATATTTGTGTCCTCTTATAATTGTTTCTTACACTTATCAGATCTGAACGCCAAGGGCTGCGTCCACCAGGCGTTTGAGATGTACAGGCTCAAGTCCTGTATCGACTTCAAGCCTTATGAGGGAGAGAAGACATACATCAAGTTTGAAAAGAGAGGAGGGTACGGCTACGTTTCAAAATAAACTGTTGATCGCTGCTAAAGAATAGATACCAGTGTATAGAATTAAACACTTAAAGTGCACCTATCATGCTATTTTTAGGCAATAGCATAGGTCTCAGGTATATAGAAATATATAAAAAACATTTCTATGAAGTGTTTTACTCAAAATACCAAACAGATCACCCATTCTAGCCATGCCTCATATCCCTATATTTTACTTCCTGTTTCAAAAGTGCTGATTTTGGGTATAAAGCTTTAAAAAATAAAGAAATTGATAAAAACATTTAAAAGGAGGGGGCTGAGGTCATGCGGAACCCGGCAGCTACTGTCTAAACTAAATACTGCTGTGATGAAACGCCATATCATGGATTATCAAGGATTATTTCTGAAACAGTATGGAGCTCAAAGGCTTTCTCTCTTGCCGGTTATACCACAAGGTGAATTCCTTTTTATTTCCTGCTTCTTCACACACATGCTCTCCAGTACAGGTTAGCTCTGAGTGTTAGCGATGCTAATGTAAACACCGACCATATTACGTCCAAAACAGTCGGGCATTGTTTCTGATAGCAACTTTCTGATAGTGCCGTGGGTCCACATTTTTGATATTACGTCATATCGGACGCAAATCTGGATCAGCTCCATTGTAGCCCCATTTTTAGAGATTTGGGTACGGAGGAAAAGAGAGAGGGTTTTATTTTCTGGCGCTGTGTGAGTTCCCTGACACACCGGGGACACAAATTTATGTATAAAAGACATCAAAAAGTGCATTTTGCATAATCGGTCCCCTTTAAATAGGTTTCGTGTGAAATGTTTATTTTAATATCATGCCGATATTATCCACCTCAATTTGGCCTATGGTCAATCAAAGATTATTTCCCCACTTAGTTGCAGAGAAAAATCAGTATCTCCTGCAGTGGAATAAACACATCATTATACTTATATGATTGCTTTACCTCAATAATTTAGAAATTTTAGACACTGAATAAAGTATGGATACATACATTATAGGAGCCTATGATTGGGGGCTATTGCTCAGGGGTCTATGGTTAGATCCCAAGCCATAGGTGTCCTTGGGCAAAAACCCCAAAATTGCTTGCATATGCATGTCTGTATAGAAGAGTGTAGTTGCTTTGGATAAAAGCCACATCGCAATACAATCAATTAAAACCTTTAAAAAGAGGCTTTACAACTTTGCACTGAATCAATGTCGGTGTTTGGTTTCAAAGCCTTTCTCGCTTCTGCCTGTGTGCCGATATCAGCTTTAATGATGGGTCTAAATGCAGCTCTCTTTATTGACTGTCTCTCCTGTCCCAGGTGTTTCTCCAGCGTCGGGGACCAGCAGGACGGTCAGATTCTGTCTCTGGGGTCGGGCTGTGATCACAAGGCGGTGATTGAACACGAGCTGCTGCATGCTCTGGGATTCTACCACGAACAGTCCCGCACCGACCGGGACGACTACGTGGACATCTGGCTGGATCAGGTCTCTCCAGGTATGTCTACGAACCTAATGATCCCTCCATTTATTTATTTTTGCATTTGTTTAATGTAAAATCATTATATGACAATTGTTATTTTAACCCTCTAGCAAAGCGGTTTTCAAAGTGTGAGGCGCGTCTCCCCTGGGG
>NW_011349247.1:0-4396 GCF_000735185.1 Notothenia coriiceps | reverse complement strand
CAGGGGTCGGCAACCCCTGGCACGCGTGCCAGCATTGGCACGCGGCACCGTAACTAGCAATAAGTAGGAATAAGTGTGCAAAATATTTAAATTGTATTTTCGGATCCTGAACGAGACCGCCGCCAGATCGCGTCTCCCCGTTACCTGCAGAAGGAAGCCATGCACGCAACGCAGCCCTGCTCTCTTTATCTCCAGGTGACTTTCTGCCGCTTTCCTCCGTGGTGCAGTGCTGATCGTTTCACCACGGAGGAAAGCACTTCACTAATTGCAGTACCCATAAGGAGCTGTAGAAAATGCCGCAGTTTTTGCGTGGCTGTGTATTTAGTTGAAAACCCAGTGGCGATCTGCTGATCTCTCATCGAAATAATATGCTACAAAGGGGCGGACTGGCCATCTGTGTGTTGAACTTTCCTGTCGGCTCCCAGACCGTAGTCGAGGAGGGCAGAAGCAACAAGCTTCAGGTTAAATAACCCACTTTAGCTTAAATGAATGGAGAGAGGCGAGCACTTCTTGGGAGGCCGTTGCATTTATTTAGCTGTTCTTCTGTTTCACAAAATACATCACAGACCTCTGTTTTTCTGCTTCCTCGTTTCACTTCCAGAAACATACACACGTTCCCTCACTGTCGCTCTACCATCCACAAACACACATGAACAAGCCACACCCCTCTCTCTCTCTCTCTCAAACGGACAGCGATCTCACTCTGCATGACCCTAATATCATATCATGTGTGCTCTGGAGAATCACAGAACGGACGATCGTCCTTACTATTATGCCGTTTAAACCAATTATTTAAATGTGTTTGTTAAATTCGGCATCATGCGAGTTGCGCTGACAGGTCCACACACTGCTTCCCCGCAGCGAGGCTCCCCCACCTTCCGGCTGATAGTTTACGAGCGTCAAGCTCCTCAACCCCCCCTGGTATACAGGAACAACACTCAAGTACAATAATAATAATAATAATAATAATAATAATAATAATGGTAGGCTATGTACGAAGTCAGCCTTAATAGACAATAATAGTATAATGATCTTTTTTTTCACTTTTCATGTTTTCCAAGATTAATCATAATCCCCACAAACTGAGCCAAATTATTAAAAAATAATAATTGTGTTTCATCAATCCTACATTTAATTAAAAAATAAATATGAATTCACATTAGGGAAGATACAAATTCACATCGACTGTCTGGTTTTTAATGATCGTGTATCACCACCAGAGGGCAGTGCTCCCTCTTCTATGGGCACAGGACTTTGAAAACCAGAGCCAGAAACTGTGTGGATAAAATAGATTACATTACATTTTGCTGACGCTTTTAACCAAAGTGACTTACAATCTTACAATAAGTGCATTCAACCATGAGGAAACAACGTCAAAAGAAAGAAACCTGCAGGTGCATTTCCTATCTATAAACCCAGCCAGATGAAGTGCTGCTGCATTAACTTCCCCTAAAGCTAAATCCTTGTGCTACTTACAAAAGAGATTTTATTTTTAGCAAAGATGCAGTCCAAACAGGTGAGTTTTCAGATACAGTTTGAGTTGTTGTTTCAATGAAGAATCGGTAGGCTCGTTATCAGGTGCAGCAAAATACAATCCATTTATTTTCTATTGTTGTGCATAATAAAGTATAGTTTATATCCATCAACATTCAATTAATTGCCAAACAAATTGAGCTTTACTCACAACCTCGCTACGGCGGTCAAAACCCATGCTCTTCCGGGATCAGACACGATCAATCGTGTGACACACACCTTATACACCTGTGCCCTGCAGGTAAAGAGACAGCGACCCCCTTGGCACACACAGTGAATAACACACAAGTGTGACAGTTGTCATGTTTGGGTTATGATGACATTTAACTAAAATGGTTTACAGTCGTTATTAAAGTTAATTGAAGAAGTTGTTTATGATTTTCTGACAGACAAAATGAAATAGGGAACATTTATAATACATCTCAATCAAAATGTTTTAATTCACATTAGGAAAGTGCTAATATCCGATTCAGTCCAATTTGTTATTCATGCATTTATTCATTTATGTATGTTTCTAAGCATTTATTTATTCTTTAATTCATGTTTTCCTTTCTGTATTTATGTATTCCTGCATGCATTTATACATGTATTGATAGTAATGTATTGGTTCTCTCCTACAAGAGTGGTGTTGTAAAACAATATCATATTTTGACATAAAATCTTTGTTACATGTTTAGTTGTTTAAATCAAATCAAAATGTATTATCGCCCCAAATCACAATTAATGCCTCAAAGGGCTGTACAAAGCAAACAAAAGCAAAAAGCAAAACAAAATACAAACGTCATAGCATACAAAAAACATTATACAACATTATACATAAATATAAGTATTGCCATGTGATAAAGGCATGTAACTGAAGTTGACTATTTAACCGTTTTTTGCTGGTATCAAAATGGCATCATACATAATCGAAATGCACAATCTGTCATGCAGTGGTTTGAGAAATAAAACACAGCAGTGGTGCGAAAAAGGTTTGTCAGAAGTAGAGGTTGCTGCTTTATTCCTTGTAAAATCCATGTTACATGTTTAGTTTTTTACTATTTAACCGTTTTTTGCTGGTGTCAAGAAGCCATAATACAAAATACGAACTCAAATATCTAAATCGAAATGTATAATCAGACTCAGTAATGGCGAGAAAAAAAGTCTGTCAGAAGTGGGATTTGAACCCACGCCTCCATTCGGAGACCAGAATACCCATTACAATGGAAGGTTGAACCTTGAGTCTGGCGCCTTAGACCACTCGGCCATCCTGACAACTGGTAAATTCAATTGAGTAAAACATTAAAGTATTTACACTTTGGCAGTTAGATGCCACATTTCGGTCTGTGTGTGTAACTTTGATCATATTCAACTTGAAAAATATGTAATATAAACGTAACATTAAAGCGTTAAACTCTCCCGTGATTTCGCCATTTTTCCGGGTTGTTGACGGCAAAACGCCATTGACTCTGTAGTAATACATGACCACCACTAGGGGCGCTAGAATATGGAGGACGGAACATGAAATGAGCATAAATAAATAAATACATAAATGTATGAATAAATACGGAAATAAATACAGGAATAAAAGGATAAAATAATAAATAAATACAAGGATAAATAAATGTGGAATAAATATGGAAACAACTAGATGAAAGTATAATTAAAAACAAGTTGAAAATAAAAACAGAACATTAATGTATGTTTTATTTTCTCAACTTTTATATATATACATATTTTATTCATTTTTATTTTTTTTACGTGTATTTATTGCTGTATGTATTACCAAATGTATTTATTTCTGTATTTATTTATTCCTGTATTTATTTCCGGATTTATTCAAACATTTATACTTATGTCATGTTCTGTCCTCAGTAATGCACCAATATGTCCACTAGGGGCGCTAACACCCTTATTAAACACGCAGTTCCGGATGTCAATCACGTGACTCCCCGCCCTCTTACTACATAACGTCCATGCTACATAACTCCCTCTTTATGAAACAAACATTGGACTTTGCTCACGGACTACACTGCCTTTAACTGAACACTTTTAAACACAAACGGAGTCACAATTGTGTTAAGAAATAATGTCGTTTTACAGGAACGCCGTGTGGTTTGTGAAAGGGCTCCAGGAGTACACCAAGTAAGTGGGGATTATCACCTGTATCGCTATTTAAACAGTCAGATACATTGTAGTTTTCATGATTTACGCAAATGTAATCCTTCCTAGGTTAAACCATGCATGCTGCCTTGCTGGTAATGACATTCAGATCATGTGTTGTTGTATAGTATGTTAAAGTTAATGTTTAACCCGCAGTATTTACACAATATCAGTGGTGGAATGTAACCATACTTGCCAACCTTGAGACCTCAGAAATCGGGAGCATTTCAAAATGCAAAATGGGGGGGGGCGGGGTGCTAGTTTATCGCCGGAGCTGTTAAATTAACATTAACATGCTTATTGTATTTCTAAGTGCAGCATGTAGCACCATCCTTGATGGAGCATATGTGTGGGCAGGAAAGGAGTGAGTAGAGTAGTTGTCGATTCTTGTTCTGTTTTCTGTGACTATCTGCCTCACCCTGTCAGACTTTCAGTTGCGCGCGCTACTAAAGAGACGTGTTACCATGGAAACCAAACAATGGTGTAGCTGTATTAAAGTCCGAGTGGAAACAGTCCTGAGTAAATCTGATTTTGTTAGAAATCGGGAGAAATATGACCCGGGGAGGTAACCGGGAGAGGGCAAGGAAATCGGGAGTGTCTCCCGCGAAAATCGGGAGGGCTCACAAGTTGTGTGTGTGTGTGTGTGTGTGTGTGTGTGTGTGTGTGTGTGTGTGTGTGTGTGTGTGTGTGTGTGTGTGTGTGTGTGTGTGTGTGTGTGTGT
>NW_011349246.1:0-3462 GCF_000735185.1 Notothenia coriiceps | reverse complement strand
TAAAAGTAGAAGTACTCAGGTCTTCTACTTGAGTAAAAGTAGAAGTACTCAGATCTTGTACTTGAGTAAAAGTAGAAGTACTCAGATCATGTAGTAAAAGTAGAAGTACTCAGATCTTGTACTTGAGTAAAAGTAGAAGTACTCAGATCATGTAGTAAAAGTAGAAGTACTCAGATCTTGTTCTTGAGTAAAAGTAGAAGTACTCAGATCTTGTACTTGAGTAAAAGTAGAAGTACTCAGATCTTGTACTTGAGTAAAAGTAGAAGTACTCAGATCTTGTTCTTGAGTAAAAGTAGAAGTACTCAGATCTTGTACTTGAGTAAAAGTAGAAGTACTCAGATCTTGTACTTGAGTAAAAGTAGAAGTACTCAGATCTTGTACTTGAGTAAAAGTAGAAGTACTCAGATCTTGTACTTGAGTAAAAGTAGAAGTACTCAGATCTTGTACTTGAGTAAAAGTAGAAGTACTCAGATCTTGTACTTGAGTAAAAGTAGAAGTACTCAGATCTTGTACTTGAGTAAAAGTAGAAGTACCAGAGTGTAGGAATACTCTGTTTCAGTAAAAGTCCTGCATTCAAAATGTTCCTCAAGTAAAAGTAGAAAAGTATTCTCATCAAAATCTAGTGAAAGTAGCGACAGTAAAAGTAGTCATTGTGCAGATTGGTCCATTTCAGAATAATATATATGATATGTTTTATAATGATTGATCATGAAAGTGTTCTCAAAGCTGGTAAAGGTGCAGCTAGTCTGAAGGACTTTGTATTCTGCAGGGTAGCTTGTGGATTTACTATCAATTGAAAATATAGTAACATTTGGCAAAAACGTAAAAATATCGACGTTACGTGGCTCGCAGATATAACAACACTCACATGTGGTTACAGCTCAACTGTTGCCTTTAATTGTATCGTTTGATAACTAACTAACTTAGTTGTTGTCCTAAGTGTATTTTTGTTCTCTAAAAACTATTGAGAATAACAATATTAAACATAACAAATCCAAACTAAACGACCACCTGTCCCCCTAACCTCATCCCCCCCTCCCCTGTCCCAGAAATGCTGCTCCTGCCAGCTCCCAGTTGATCCCGACGCCCAGAGGGTTTCCTACGGAGACTTCCACTGGCACGCCGACCCGCAGTGCTTCAAGTGCTCCGGCTGCTCCAAGTGTCTGGTGGGCCAGCGCTTCATGGCCGTGAAGAACTTCCTCTTCTGCTCCGTGGACTGCAAGAAGAAAATCGTGGTTTAGAGCGGCCAGAACTCCCCCCCCCCTCCATCTTCCCCAAAAACCACTCAGGCTGCGTTCAGATGGATTCAGAGCAGAAACAAACATGGCTGCACGTGGGAAGAGATGGTGTGGTGTTGTGTTGCCTTTCAGTGCCTGATGCCTCTGATATAGAAGCGTATAATAATAATAATAATGATGAATGCATTTTACGTTAGGGAGCTCTTTCCCTTCGGTTCATGGAGATCACAGTATTGAGAAATCACCCAAACGTCTTCCTTCTAGTTTGTTATTTTCAACAACTTCAGTATAAATATGTAGAGAAAAGGCAAATCAAATGTATTTGAAGAGTGAGAGCAAAACAAAGCTTATAATTCAAAAGCACTCCTGTGAGTTATCCAATGACATTGTTTCCGGTCAAGGACGTCATATTTTACGATAACTAAGTTTCAAAATGGACTTTGGTTGTGTTACCATTCAGCGCCTGATACGTCTAATATTGAGGCGTGTAATAATAAGGAGTTCATTTTACGTTAGGGTGCTCTTACCCTTCGGTTCATGGAGATCACAGTATTGAGAAATCACCCAAACGTCTTCCTTCCAGTTTGTTATCTGCCTTTGTCTCAACTAATTCACTTTAAATACGCAGAGAAAAGGCAAATGAAACCAAGGTATTTGAAACGGTAGAGTAGAAAACAAAGCTTATAATTCAAAAGCGCTCCTGTGAGTTATCCAATGACATTGTTTCTGGTCAAGGACGTTATATTTTATTACAAACTCAAAGTCTGTCAGTCATTTCCTCTCAACTATTCCATTGTTGTTGCTTTTCTTGCACTGTTTTCATTCCGATGAGATTTATTTTGTGTTGGTCAGTTTTCTGAACCTGTGTGTTTGAATGTGCTGCTCCTTTTGAACCTGCTGTTGATCTGCCACCNTTTGAGCGTTCTTCCTACAAAATAACTACTGATACTATCTCTCCTCTATGCAGTAATATGACGAGCAATATTTGCCAGGTTTGCTTTGCTTCTTGTACACTGTATTTCAGATCAAACTGAAATGAAATGGTAATGATATTAAAAACTCTGAGGAAATGTAACTTGAGAGATTTTGGAAATGAAACATCCCAACACTGATAACAGTATATGTCCTTTTACACATAATCCAATACGGTGCGTATATATTGCAGTATTAAATAGTATTTTGGGTTGACACTAAATGAAAACCTCCCATGATGCACCACCAGTAATCAGTTTAGGAGGTACACAACATATTGCTTTCCTGCAGGTGTGTGAAAGGTATTTATAACTCCGTCCTGCTTGTGTATGTTGATGTGGATAAAGAACGTGCACAGAGATATTTTTTATTGTAAGGATGTTAGATTGCGTTAGCTTTTGTCCCATGAACGGGCATGTAGCGAGTTCAATCCAGTTATACTGCAAGATGTATCCTTGAAAAAAAGTTGAACTGCATTTGGTTGTTGGATCTTCGTTAACTTCCTCAAAGAGTTCTGTAATGATTGGTCCAGATAAGAATGACACGTTTAAATAAATACGTAATGACGAGGAGCTCGTTAGAAATATATCGTTGAGTAAAAATAAAAAGGGAAAAAGGCCGAACAAACCAATGAGAGCAGAAAATATGTTTGTTTGTTTTTACATTTTCATCCATGTAGAATGTAGATCATCCACTGGTGAATACAAACACTGAACATGTGTTGTATAGGAATAATGACATGGGACCCAAACACTTGATGAAATCAGGAAATCACTCGACATTTCCATAAATAAAAACGACGTGAGTTTCTTTATTTTTTGTTCTTTTGTGCCATGTACTTTTCCAATCATGCAATAAACAGCATTTGACACATTTCACTGCTCTGAGGATCACCCATCACTGCTATATAATGTTTTAGCAGCTAATTGGAGTCACTTCACAGCCTTGGTCCCCCCCCCCATGGTCGGTGTTTACATTAGCATGGCTAGCACTCAGAGCTAACCTGTACTGGAGAGCATGTGTGTGAAGAAGCAGGAAGTAAAAAGGAACTCACCTTGTGGTATAACCGGCAAGAGAGAAAGCCTTTGAGCTCCATACTGTTTCAGAAACAATCCTTGATAATCCATGATATGGCGTTTCATCACGGCAGCATTTAGTTTAGACAGTAGCTGCCGGGTCCCGCATGAGCTCAGCCCCCTCCTTTTTATTTAATCAATTTTTTTTTTTTTTTAAAGCTTTATACCCCAAATCA
>NW_011349245.1:0-2337 GCF_000735185.1 Notothenia coriiceps | reverse complement strand
CAGGGGACGGATGGAGGTGTGTGCAGTGCTGCCCACATGAGGCGTTATAACGGTGCTCATGGGTTTATTATGACCGTGTGTAGGATGCGTATCTCAGACTGAGGAATGCCGCAAGCTCTGCAGGTTATTAACCGAGGTTAAAACCGGCAGGCTTCTGCAGGGAGCCCTGCTGTCTACTTAATCAACAGATTAGTGGCAGCCGGCTTAATTACCGGCTCTGCTTCCTCGGAGGCTCTCGCGGAGCAGACCAGGAGCGGGGGAGCCTCACTCCCCTTTGACTTGCCGCCGGGAGACCCTGTCTCTGGGGTGGCGGGGGAGCGGAGACGTGGGACGGAGCCCCTGCAGCCGCCGAAGGGCGAGTCTGACGCCGAGGAGGTTGCTGTGGGCGTCTCTCCGCTTGCGGCCTCCTGTGGCCGGCGTGGACGCCGCGGCTGCTGCGGGCGTTGGTGCCGCTGTGGGCGCTCAGCAGGCTGGAGTCAGCTATACATGCTGGCGAATGCCGTCCGCCTGTTCCGCGGTCGTCTTCATGGACTCCACCATGGAGTGGAACTGGGGTCCTAACAGCCCGTCCGGGCTGATTGGAGCGTCCAGTAGCACTTTTCTGGCCGTCTCCGTAACAGACGCCTGCTGCAGGTGGCGCTGGATCTGTGTCACCCACGCGGAAATCCTCGCCTGGGAGACAGCGACGGACGCGCACAGAGTGAGCGCTGTGCTGGCCGCCTTGCTGATTTCCTCTGCCTCGGTGGTGGACCGCTCTACCAGTGTCACCACCGAGTTGGAAAGCAGCGCGATGTTATTCGCCGCCACTTCGTGGTGACGGAGAGGGGGAAAGCATGTTCGGCCGCCAAGCTGGCACCCAGCTCCGACTCTGTCTCCCCCGTCCGGGGGAGAGGAGGGGGGGGAGAACCGAACGGTGAACCGTGGAGGGAGGCGGGGCAGGAGTTGTCGGACTCCTGCCCGGCACTCGGCCCCGTCCGCGGGCTCGTAAGCCTGCACGGGCCAATCGTCCTCCTCGGCCACAGCAGCAAGAGCGTCCGCTCTCCGCTTCCTGTCGGCCGAGGGGAGACGGGCGCAGTGTGTGCATGCTACCTGCTGGTTTAGAGCCGCGTACGCGTGCTCTGACCACAGGCAGGATTCGCATACTGTGTGCTGGTCATAACTCATTATGAACCCAGAGCCACATGAGGGACAATCTCTCACACAATTGTTACTCATGTTTACTCTGCAGTTGAAGTGTCTCTTGTGCTTCAGTAACGGGGTGCTGAAGAACAGAGGGAGCAGATTGTCGGGGCTCCTTCCTATTTATACCAGAAGGGAGCCCGAGGGTGGGGCCCACCTTGCGGGTGGGCGTGGACTACAAGTGTTTCAGTGCTGCGCGGGTGCGCAGGGGGATTACCCAATAGCGATAGCCTTAGAGGGCGAAGCCATATACGAAATAGAACCACGTAAGACGACAGGGATCATAATAAACAACAACAACAACAACAGTGTAAATAAAGCACCTGAGAGACGAGCAGTGTGAAGGGGGGGGGCGGGCCCAGGTGAGACAGCAGGTGCAGGAATGCGGCGCAGAGGGCGTGAACCCCACAGCGGTTATACACCGACAGGCTCTCCTGATTGGACAACGCCAGCTCCTGATCGGCCAATCACGAGAGAGCAGATCCATTAATGAATATTCACACATATTTTATATTATTAAAGAAAAAAAAGCAACAAACCTTAAAACATTCCACATATTTGATACATTATAGGTATTCTTTAATCTTTAAAGCAAACATACCTTTAAATATCTTAGATGTGTTATTAATGATTGGTTTTATTCAACATTTGAGTACAACAAACTCTTAATTAATCCACATATTCATATATATTTATTCTGACTGTTACCTGCAGAGCGAGAGTGAGGCGGATCAGGTCAAGCGTCACCTCCTCATTGGCCAGCTCCACACTGACCACAGCCAATAGGGTGAAGAGGGCCCGGTAGTGGCTCCGCCCACTGCTCTCCTCCTTACAGGCGAGGAACACGTGGCGGTACAGACGCTGAGCGTGCTACACACACACACACACACACACACACACACACACACACACACACACACACACACACACACACACACACACACACACACACACACACACACACACACACACACTCTTGTGGCTGGACGCTGGCTAGTGCTCCCCCCACACACACACACACACACACACACACACACACACACACACACACACACACAACATTATTAGCCAGGTTACGCTCAAGTGTGTGTGTGTGTGTGTGTGTGTGTGTGTGTGTGTGTGTGTGTGTGTGTGTGTGTGTGTGTGTGTGTGTGTGTG
>NW_011349244.1:0-2040 GCF_000735185.1 Notothenia coriiceps | reverse complement strand
GTGTGTGTGTGTGTGTGTGTGTGTGTGTGTGTGTGTGTGTGTGTGTGTGTGTGTGTGTGTGTGTGTGTGTGTGTGTGTGTGTGTGTGTGTGTGTGTTTGAACAGACAGGGAGTGTGGAATGTCTGGCTGCACCTTCAGCTCACTAACTGCACAACACTATTCCATGTGAGGACAGGAGCTCTTCCACCAACCACTGCACCGTCTGTATGTTTCTTCTACTATATGTATGTATATATATGTATATATATATATATATACATATATATATTATTACATTCTAACTCCTCAGATGGCAATATGGCCCATGTATTTGACAATACCACTACTTTTTTCCCCACTGTACTCTGAAAGTACCCAGAAATCAAAAGATTTTCATTTATTTATCCTTTCCTCTAAATATTATCTTATCGGATTGTCTGATGTAAACATTAATACGGCAGGAAGTGAACTGGTCTCTGGGAGTATCGTATCTAAGTGCCACTGGAGACATCTGGTGCTAGTCTCTATAACGTGACTAAATATGACTTAAATCGGTCCTATAAATGACCCTTAACATTTCAGCCGCTGTTACTTCAAGTTTTCTTCAAGATTGACGACATGTTGAAAATAGTTTTAGCAACACATTTAATCTTAGCTATGTTTTGCACAGTTGAATGACAGCCTGCACAACATTAGGCTGACATGTATTAGCCTGCAATAAAAATGTGTAACAGTTGACGGGAGGGTTTTGACTTTGAAAACATCAGCTGATAGAAAGGCTTCAGGTACAGATGGAGCTTCTGCAGGAGCTGGGAATTCTGTATGAGAGTTATCATTTTCACATGTTTTTAATGGGACTTTCTCAACTGTCAAATTAACCCAGTTTGTTATTCATACAGAAATATAAAGGTGTTATCTGAGGGGCAGTAAAGGAGGGGGCTATTAACCCGTGGACTCACAAAGCTCATCAGTGTCTCCGCTAAATAAAAGAGATGGTGAGGAAATACTGCATGCAAGATTTTAATTTTGTTCAGTCCACAAAGGACATGGGTTTTAAAAGTTAACTGGTGGACTGACAACATCAGCCAAACAGTTGAAGGTGATTAATGAGCCTTTTATCATGGACTTTCAACCTGGCCTCTGTAGGAAAGATGATTAAAGAAAGAGTCTTTCCCTCTTCCTGTTCTAATCCAACCATCTCACGGCATTTCGTGTTATAGTCACAAAATTAATCTATTGATTCGTGTTCACCAACACGATTTCCAATTTTTTTTCGTGTCACACAGAACGATTTTAGAAGCAATGTATTTATACTGGTAGTATGTTTCGTGCCTGCACCAAATAATAACAAATTAGAAGAAAAAAGAGAGTTAAAAAATACAGATTTCAGTATTCTGAGGCTCTGAGCCCCATTTCTTTTCAATACGGACGGCAAAAAAAGTCAGACATTATACGATTTTAAATAAAAACAATAATCGTGGCTTGATATTGAGTAAGAAAATGTTTTTATGAACCCCACAGCTTCCGGTCTTCCAAGACCCGACCGGACAAAAAGACGTGCTGCAGGCACGAAACACATAAAATACATTGCTTTTAAAATCGTTCTGTGTGACACGAAAAAAAGGGGGAAATGGTGTTGATGAACACGAATCAATAGATTAAATGTCGTGACTATAACACGAAATGCAGTGAGACTGGGTTGTCTAATCTCACCCTTTCTCACTCCTCCCACAGCCTGAGAAGCTGGTTGCAAACAGACGGTCCCTGATGTTATGATGTTTGGTCACAATAAATACCAGCTTCACCAGCATAGACCAGTTTAACTACCAGCTAAAACCAGCATAGACCAGTTTAACTACCAGCTAAAACCAGCATAGACCAGTTTAACTACCAGCTAAAACCAGCATAGACCAGTTTAACTACCAGCTAAAACCAGCATAGACCAGCATGACATCCATGCTGGGCTATGCTGGTTTAGCTGACCAGGCTGGTCTTGAACCAACAAGAACAGCCTGGCCAGCTTGTCCAACCTGGTAAACCAACTAAACCAGCCTAACACCA
>NW_011349243.1:0-2531 GCF_000735185.1 Notothenia coriiceps | reverse complement strand
TGGCCATTTCTATTGATCATAATTCCATTGTTGAGGTATACTAGAATAGATTTATATTGTGCAATTTTCCAAACTCACATTGGTTTCTCATACAGCCTCTCTGTTTAGTATGTGTATTCACTCTCTGTCCCCTCCCTGTGAGCCCAGTGTGCTTTGATTGGTCAGCTCGCCCACTCCATTCTGATGAGTCCACCGACGTTACAGCGGAACATCAGTGATTATGTGTTACAATGGCGTTAGCAACCAGAAAATGACACCAGTAATGACAAACAGATGAGAATGCTGCGTGGCGTGTTGGCGGGCCGTTGTGAGGCTCGCTGCTGTGAGGCGCGGACAGTGTGAGCTGGCTTACTGGTGTGGTTTCCTGGTTGCTGCGTGGGGTCGGCGAGACACAGCGAAACCCAGCCCGAAACCAACCCGAGCACACACATGCACCCACAGCCTCGGCCCGGCACGCCGTCTCAGGCTGAGAAATCCGCGGAACTGCAGCTGAGAAAAGATTGAGTGTGTGAGGAAGTCTTAATGTAACGGCTCCGCGGACCTGACGTAACTTAACGGCTCCGCGGATTGGTAGGAAGAAGAAAATTGAAAATGACAAATCTCCAACGAGGCGTTCTGGGGCAGCACAGACAGATATTTTCTTTTTTTTTACTCGCTACAGGGTGTACTTTGAGGGTTTTTGACTCTGCAGACCGTTTACATGCAGAAAAAGCTTCATAACACACAAGGGGACCGGTAATAACCGGAAAAGCATGTCATGGGACCTTTAAAGTCATGCAAAATTCCTTTTTTTCATTAATTTTAAACATAAACATGTGTCCATCTCCAATCTCCACCTTGAGCACCATTGTGTTCTTTTTAAACCCGAAAACTCAAAAGGGCGTGGCCAGCAGCAGCTCATTAGCATTTCAAGCTACATACAAAGAATCAGCACTTTTGGAACAGGGCGGAAACAGAGGATTTTATGGCATGTGTCGTGTTTCAGAATTTCTCTGCGAAGCAAGTAGTCAGACCAGGCAATTAGGCTATAATAAAGTTGATTTATTTCAGTTGTGATAAGGAATACAATTGCTCAGCTGAGGAATTACTGTTAAGCAGGTTACTGTATCACACTTCCTTCCAAAGCCCTGAAATCATTAAAAACACAGTGTCATATACTTCATGAATAAGAGGGGTGTCCTCTTTTGATTGGTTATGTATATTTTTGGGTTGAGTGCTGGAGGTTTCTTGTTGGAGCACAGGCGAGTCCACGCCTCTTGGCTTCACGAGGTCCGAGAGATCCGGCCTTCGTCCGAGGATGTGAATAGCTAAATGCACAATGTAAATAAAGTAGCAGAATGCAGTTTCTTCCTGAGGTTTTTGCTCACCATTAAAACTGTCATGAAGCTCACTTCTCTTCATAGTTTAAGACCTTTTGGTAGCATATTATTCATTAGGGCTGTACCCGAATATCCGAATATTTGTTCGTTGGTGTACTATTCGGGTTTCTATTTCATTATTCGGATATTCGTTTTTATTTTTTATTTATTGAAATCGCCAATAACAACGTAAGAGCTTGTGCCTCTTCAGGGGGTGCTAACACTTAACCATAAACGTTATCGTTTACTTTCTCCGTCTTTATATGTAGATATGACTTTTCTCTGTTAATTTCCGTCACGTTGTTTCCATAGCAACAATAACTTCCTGTCAACAGCGCTAACTCTACTTCAAAAATAAAAGCAAGTCCATACAAAATAGGAAGCCAAGCCAAATTACACTTAAGACATACACACAGTGCTTGAATTTAGGGATGCACGATATTGGTTTTTTGAAACCGATACCGATACCGATAACTTCCTGTTTCTCAAGACCGATACCGATAACCGATAACCGATAACCGATAACCGATAAAAATAATATATTTAAGCAATTGCTCACGCTTCGCGTCGGGCCGAACCACGCCCCTTAGCTGTGATATAATGAGCATATATCACGGCCTGAAGTGAGCTATTGCTTTTATAAAACGGTTACCAAGTGTGGCAATATGAAAGAAAAATACACACTCTAATTTAAATAGTTTTTATTAGTAAATAATGATGTTCAAAATAAAATAGTCCCTCCGATGCCTTCTGCACAAAACATAGTGCAAGGTGGTTGCTATGCAACAACACTAACAGCGAGCGAACATATTAGACAGAGAGCGTTGATCCATTATTTGGCTGTTTATTTACATTAATGTGTATGTTGCTGTTTATTGTGCATCCACTGAAAAACTGTCCAGCATCAGTAGCATGGCTTACGTGGTCACTTGTATAGGTTGAGGTTGTTCTAGGCTGTTGCTTGGCGTGGCGAGAATATTGCTCCACTTTCTCCGGTCCCCGAGATTGGGTTTCCAGTAGCTCTGGAGAGAGCTTTCGCAGCCTTTGGCCACTAACGGTCATAATTTCTCTGCTTTGTTTCAAGACCCGCATCAGAAAGCTTTTGAATGGTGCTACTTTTCCAGTTGGTCTACCTGCTCTTCACGTAGCTCTGCATGTCGTCGTTTAGGTGCT
>NW_011349242.1:0-3613 GCF_000735185.1 Notothenia coriiceps | reverse complement strand
CGATCCAGTTACTTTAGCCGGCTCAGATGATTGGTCGTGCTTTTTACAGCGCTACGGCTTCCAGAGATTAATTTTTGTATGTATTTATTGTCAAAGCATTTAATATATTCATTGTTATCGGGACGTTAAGAGCATTCCATGGAATATAACAAAAAGTGTTTTCTGAAATAAATTACATACCCCATTGAATTATGACTGAAGATTGTCAGCTGTCTTCCTCTCCCTTGTTGTTCCTCGATACGTAAAGGCTGCAGCACCTTTGACAACTTCTCTCCACATATCAAACATACCGGTAAACAAGCATTGTTTGCTGTGAAAGCATATAACTCTGTCCACACAGAATTAAATCCTGTGTTCCTCCGGTACTTTTCTTTGATTTATCCATAGTTCGCTCATCGAGCCGGGGGTCAGGTTATTCACCTCCAAGGAAAGGCGCTAGCGCTGGACCGTAGCAGGATGTAACGCATATTTTAGTTGATCTAATTAAAACCGTTTTGTTTTTTATTTATGTGTCACAGTATCACCTCAAAATACGAAACATTTTCAACCATGCAACAAAATATAAATAGTCCTACAAATACTTTTATTTTATTTCCTTCTCATTTTTGTCTAAGCTCAAGGGAGCCAGAGCAGAGGGCTTAAAGGGCCGCGGGTTGCCGACCCCTGTCTTAAACGGACAGATGTCATTGATTTACTTTAATGTTACCGTTGTTATATTTCGTGCTTACTTTATTCATTTTGGATGGAAGACCACTGACAGATGACTGGAGACAGCTGATACCGCTGCCAATCTCCACAGATGCCGTAGCGCCCCAGAATGCACTGCGGTACCCATTCCCTATTGACAGATTTGTCATTGACAGGCTTAGCTGTAACTGTTTCTTGCACCGGGACACAGAAGAAGCTGACGTTTGGGGATATTATGCAACGACTCAAGGGACACTTTTCAAGATCAAACCAAAACTTAAAAGAAAATATTCTCATGATTCTGGTGATCAGCCGCCTGTGTGCCATTACATTGGGGACCCGTAGAGCAGAATGTACACCTTCATTCTCTCATATGACCAAGTGACTCATCTCCAATTAATTCCGAAAAGAGCTTTAAATAGCTACTAAAAGAGCTGGCACAGAGCAGTCGAACAGAGCCTGGGGAGGAGACACGTGACTGGGTGTGATTCCTGGACGTTACCTTCCTCCGTGCTCGGCTTGACATTGATGCGCAGCCTGAAATGCAGCTCCTCTCCGCAGGACTCTCCCGCGGGTGTTGGGAAGCAGGATCCTGGCTCGAAGGTGACGCCTGCAGGCAGAGTGAGGCTCAGCTCGCCTCTGGGAGTGAACACGAGGAGAGAAGAATATTCACCCGACACCACCACGTCTGCAGGACTTCTGGCCACATCTTTCCTGGAGAGCAGATGGGAGAAGATGCTTTAAAGATCCCCAATTATACTGTTTTTCATCAATATATTATAGGTCTCAGATATATACAAACATGTCTCTGAAGTGTTTTTCTCCAAACAACAAACAGATCATTGTAGTATCCCATAATCCCCTCTGTTTCAAAAGTGCTGATTCTCTGTCTATTACTTTAGATGAAAAATAAGGAGCCCCTCCCCACGCCCCTCTGCGAGACGATTGGTTAAAAAGAACACAATGGTGCTCTAGGAGGAGATTCAGGTGATAAGGTTGGGGGGGAGGGGTTACCTTGGTTGGTGATTGGCTAATGGTTACACAAGCCAAAACATCGTTATGACATCATTAAGTGGCCAAAATCTGATAAGCTCATTTTCAGACAGATTTTTATATAAATGGATCAGGACAAAAAGTGAGAGAATTTCCAGAATGTCTTTACACAGAGGGGACACATGTTGATGTAGAAAAGACATGAAAAAGTAGATTTTGCTTAATAGGTGACCTTTAAATACACACAGGAATATACTCGAGCCGGTTTCTCAAACTTACCTACCCCACCTTTAAGTATAAGCCAGGAAATAATTAGCTTAGCCTAAAGAGATAATTCACCTCCAAAATAAGCATTTGCACATATTATTTACTTATATTCAACTCAAGGTTCGATTTCAAAGGAAATGTGTTTTTCTGGCACGCCTCCAAGGCAAAAGAGTAATGAAAAACTGAGAAAATGTATGCATTGACGTTATAATGATATAAAAACATCCATCTACAAACTCTCACAGAACGTGTGCAGTGTAATCCAAGTGTCATTTATCCAGTAGTCTAATGCTCACTACTTCAAAAACACTCAAACCTTACCATTTAAAACAGGTTCATGCTAATTTTGTTATCTTGGAAGAGAGCCAGCTAACTGTTTCCAAGCTTTTTGTTAAGCCATGCTAACAGCCTGCTGTCTGCAGAGAGACATCAGAGTGCCTTCAGTCTTTGAATCCAACTTTCAGAAAGACACAAAATAAGCAGATTTCCAGAATTATTCAATCATTCTTTTAACAATTCAGTAAACACTATGTTCGGAGCTCTCGTTAGTCTTACGTATTAGAATCTCTCCACTGGGGATGGTGGAGAATATTGTAGTTACTTGATGCATAGGTCAACTAGTCCATCGTCACAAAATGTGGCTACATACCACTGTATAATGAATATTTATTAATATTATAATAAGATGTTTATATGCAGTCTATGTTCCGCACTAAAGTCTGACACATAATGACTTTATTGAGACCTTGACGAATAACAGATCTTCCTGTGTGATATTGTATGTTGCAAAACCAAAAATCTCTTTCAAAAAGGTGAATAGATCATCATACAAAAATAAAAAACAGTTATAAAACAAGTATATAATAGATAACGCTATGTGTTTGGAGGGAGTGCTGCACAATTTAAATAACTAATCGTGATTATTATAACTGATAGAAAGATTTTTCTAAGAGAATCTGTAGAGATTTTGTAGAAGTCTGTAGAATACCGTTTGCAGCCAGGACTTCTCTGCAGCTTCCTAATATCACAATCTTTCATTCAGAATGATATTTTCACATATTTTGCCTTTATCAAATATTACACTCACAGCCATTTGGATATTGCACGAGTCCACTTCGTAATTTCGATAACATTTTTGATTAATTGGAGTCCTAGTTGGATGCCTTTATTTCATCTCCTTTTGTGTGAAATGTTTAGCTCTACAATTTCTGGTCCCTCATGTAGTTCAGAACTATAGAACATTAGATAGACATGCAGTGGTATGGAGGTAGAATACGATTTCTCCCACTGTGCAGCTATTTACAGACTAGAGTCCTCTCCTCTGGGGCCTCATTTATAAAAGGGATATACGCTCCAAAAAAATGGCGTACGGCAGTTTCTACGCAATGTTTGCGATTTATAAAATACTAACTTGACGGGAAAACGTGCGGTCCTCCACGCAAACTCTAACCCATGCGTACGCACTAAGCACAAAAACGGGAGAGACGAGAAACTGCGACACCGTTGGCAGAAGGAAGAATGGAGAGAAATATGTGGAAATAATACCATAAATAAAATGTTACCTCTCATTTATCATATATGAAGAATTCATTTTCAAACATTGATTAAAGCCAATCTTAAAATGATTTAACAAACGCCTGTTTGAGACTCCTCAGTGCACACAAAA